>NW_017101548.1:11400-33687 GCF_001263275.1 Habropoda laboriosa
CGGCCATAACGCTGACCATCCCCCCGGAGGTCAAACTCACATACACCGACGCCATGCGCAAGGTGCGCAGCGGCGTCGACCTCCGGGAGGTCGGAGTGGAAAACCTCAAACATCGGCTGGGGATGACGGGAGGAATGGTCCTGGAAGTGCCAGGACCAGAAAGCGGATCGAAGGCGGACGCCCTTCGAACGAAGATGGTGGAGGCGCTGCAAGGGACGGGCGTAAAAGTGATTCACCCGACGAAAAGGGCGGAGATACGAATCCGGTGGCTCGACGGCTCCGTATGCCAAATCGATGTGGCGGATGCGGTAGCGGCCGCGGGCGAATGTCAGCCGGACGAGGTGATGGCCGGGGACATCAAGTTCCCGCAGAAAGGAGGCATAAAGGGGGGCCATATGAGTCCAGTGTCCCCTCGTCGTCGCACGCAAGCTGGCAGCGGCAGGAGTCATCACGGGAGGGTGGTGCAGATGCAGGGTAGAGGCACTGGCACCACGCTTCCTACAGTGCTACAGATGCCTGGAAATGGACAACGTGCGGCAGATCGGCACTAGCCAAGTGGACCGCTCCGGCCAGTGCTACGGCTGCGGAAGCACGGAGCACAAGGCGAGCCAGTGCACAGCGCCGCCCACATGCCCGCTGAACACCGACCTAGGGAGGACAGCAACGCACAGGCTGGAGGGCAAGGGCAGCGCCCCCCGGTTGACGAAGAGGAGAAGGCCTAATCAGGGCACCGTCACCCCAGCAGCGCCAGAACATACGAGAATGGAAGTGGAGACTGGCGAAGCACCCGAGAAGACAGCGGAAGGAGCACTGATGACGGGGGCGAGCCTGGGGGAGGCGGCGGTCGGCCAACAAATGGCGGGCCATCGCATCCTCCAGGGGAATCTCAACCACTCGCGCGGGGCCTGCGACATTCTGTAGGAGGCCATGCACGAGTGGCAGGTAGGTCTGGCGGTAGTCGCTGAGCCATACGCGGCAGGCGAGCGTTGGCTTGGCGATGGCAACGGCCTGGTGGCCATTCTGTGGGGCGGCGCGCCTGGCACCCCTGCTTGCAACTTGGTCGAGCGGGGGGCCGGGTACGTCGCAGTACACTGGGGGGAGCTGGCGGTGATAGATCCTGCCTGTCTTCGGGGAGGTGATCGGCAGGATGCGGGGTAGGCTAACCTACCATCTGGCGCAGATCGTCACTGAACATGGTTGCTTCGGTGACTTTCTGTGCCGTATAGGGCGGGAGGTAGCGGCGCAGTGCCACCACTGCGACGGAGAGGAGGACACGGCGCAACACACTCTTGAAGAGTGTCCCGGCTTCTCCGGGCAGCGCCGTGTCCTCCAATACGTGATAGGATGGGACCTCTCCCTGCCAGCCGTCGTGAGAGAGATGCTGGCAAGCGAGAGGTCACGGAGCGCGGTCGCCTCCTGCGAGGAGGTGACGAAGCAGAAGGAGGCGGCGGAAAGGGTCAGGGGGCGCTCTGACCTTCTCCGAAGGGCGTTGAGGGGGCGAAGAGCCGGGCAACGCGCCCGGCCCCCCACGCGCTAAGGGCTGGGTCAGGTAAGGACCCAGCCACGCACTGGCGAGATTACAGCGCCGCCTCCTGGGGGGCGTGTACTCTCCCCCCCTCCCCAGCGAAGGGGGATCCCTCTGCGCGGATAACTCGCTGCGGGGGATCCCCCGGAACATAACATAGCGGCTCCAAGGAGAGTGGCACCGGGGGCGGCCCCTGGTACCACTACCTATGTGTAGCGGGGGAGGGGGCGGTAGTCTCGAAGAGAGACTGCCGCTTCCTCCTCGCCGGATCGGGGTGAAAGCCATGGCTAGGGGGAATTCCGGAAAGAATTCGCCGAAAAGCCTGAGGAGAGCCGCCGTGGGGGTTTTAGCGGGTCGAACCCCGCACTACTTAGCCCCACCCCCGGGTCTTAGGGTTTTGCCTAAGATCTCCCCCACGTAAAAAAAAAAGTTTGCCCCGATAAAAAGTCGTTATTCAATTAAATTAGTTGTTAGAAAATGACTATTACTTGCAGAACAGAATATATTGATGAAGATATTTTGAAACAATTGGAAGAAAATCCGAAATTACATATTTACAGCTTTTTCTATTGCTTTGGACGAGAGTACTGACATATGCGATACAGCCAAACTTTTTTATTTATTCTGTTCGCACCGAGCCTTCAAACTGTTCGGATGTATTATATTGACGTTCGCGAGTGTGATACAATTTTGAGTGACACAGTGCAAACACCCAACACCACAAACAACTTACCTCATACATGAGCACGTCCTATTCGAGAGTACACAGTATGACTTATACACCATCAAATGCTACCAAGACAGGAAAAGAAAAAATAACGGAGACCTCTGAACACAGGAACCTCGAACCAAGCAGTTAAAAAACGACCATGGAAAACACCAAAGAGCCTGAATCCACACCATCTTACGCTACAGTAACAATGAGTAACGTATACCCAAGCAAAGAAGCAGCCATCATAGCTGACAGTATTACAGAAGAATCCATAACGGATTACGCTAGTACCGTAGGAAAAATAACCGAGAAGCAAGCTATTCGTTTCATATCTCGAATCGCCAACGACCGCGTATGCATATACCTCGATAGTAAACAAACAGCCCAACAGCTCCTATCGCAATATACCACAATAACGGTTACGAACACCAGTACCGTAGTAAGACCACTGATCGCCCCATCACAGAGAATAATACTGTCCAATATATCACTGTGCATACCTAGTGAATATATCGAAAAAATATTTTCAGAAAATAACATCAGAATGAATTCTAAAATAATGTTCTTAAGAGCCGCAATCCAAGAACCAGGGTTCAGCCACGTGATGAGCTTCACAAGACAGACTTATGTAAACCCAGAAGATGCACCAAGAATTCCAGCGTCCATTTTAATTAACTATGATAACACACAATACTGCATATTTACATTAACAGATAAAGTTGAATGCTTTATATGCAAAAAAGAAGGGCACATTGCAAAGCAATGCACTATGAATAACAAACTCCCATAATTATTTATTTGAAATTCAAATTCAGAACCAAACAAAACAAAGAACATCAGCATTCCCGCGGAATCTAACAAGGAGCTCCCACCCACCTCAGAGCCACAAGCAGGAACTACTCAACAAATTAATTAACAGACGTAAATACAGGTAATAAAAGAGCACTCTCCTATAACTCATCCACGGAAAACTTCAACGATCGGGAAGAGAACAACAACCCTCCCACCACTCCAACAACTCACACAAGTACCCCGATTGACACCAACAGAATAGCAAGAACACAGGAAAGAACAAAGCCAGGTAAACGTCGAAAATTAACTCCCGATGTAACTGACAACATTGAAATTATGATTGATTCAGTAAAAAATATAGTAAACGAGCCACTTGCTAAATTCCCATTAAATTAGATATAATTAATCAGCTTTCTAGAAAATGAAATTAGAGCCGAAAACCCCACAAAAATAGTACAAAACTACACTCAGGACATAACTGCTCTAACCAATATGTTAACTATAATACACCTCCACTGAATAGGAAGAAGCACAAAAAATAGAATCCACAGAATAATTAAAAAATTAACAACAATAAGCCATCCCAGCAACGAACACTAACGGACAATGTATCACTCAACAACACCCCAAATACAACGAACTACGAAACAGATATTGAAGAAAAGGAATCATATAACCAACAAACACACCTTTAGAAAATCAATAAACAAACTAAACAATGACATACACAATTCTCCAGTGGAACCTAAATGCTTTTTTCCCTCGAGTACCTCATCTACAAATATTGTTAGACCAACACCAACCAGACGTAGTATGTCTCCAAGAAACAAACCTTAAACCACAGCAAACGATAAAACTTAAAAACTACGATGTATATGTCGCTAACCGAAACGCCCAACACGCAAGCGGGGAAGTAGCAATACTAATTAAAAATTCTCTACCCAGCGAACAACTTTTTCCTTATCCAAAATGTAGTTTGAAGCTTCGTTTTCGAGTTATTAACGAAAAACACTGGCCAATCACAGCGTCCGTTAGAGCCAGCGCTCAGGGACGGGCGAACAGAGATTCACCCGCGCGCTATCGTGAACGACGCGTACGCGTGACTTCTCGGATATCGATCGCTGTCAAAAAAATTTGACTATACACCGCTATTTTTATAAGGCTTAGAGAAATGGTTTTCTGCCGTCATTCCGACGTTTGTATAAATTTTTGAAAAAACTGCAATTAGTCGGAATCGCGACAAAAATAGCGAAGGTCATTTTTACAACTTTTATATCTGAGCTCGTATTGAAAATTTAAAAAATACGTTTTGTAGATCTATGTCAATGACACGCACGCTGAAAATTTCATCGAAATCGGTTAATGTTTCTATGAACTACAAACGGTTAAAGATTATGAAAATCGCAGTATCACAACTTTCAGCGTAAAACTGTAATAAAACTGCAGATTCTTACATCTTTCGATGCCCGTCGCTTGTTTCTCCATCCACCGATTTCAATGAAATTTTCAGCGTGTGTATCATTGACATTGATCTACAAAACGTATTTTTTTTTTTTTCATGAATAACAAATAAGTCGTTTAATAACTGTGTTCGATACTTTTATTCGTTATCCGAAAGGAATAAAGTGTTTTATTACTTATGAAAAACTTACCCATTCGTCCACGAATTAATCTGCTTATGTTTGTGAACAATTAGTTGTTCCTACGTTTAAAAATGTGGGGCCCCGAAAGGGGCCGATTGTGGTGGCGGTGTTATGCTCTCAGCGTTTCGAGGAAGGGTTCGATGTGACCACCTCCCATCATCAGACAAACTTTCGTGCGCTGCCGTACTTTTGGCTGCATCCCTCGTAGCATATCGCGGGAGATTGTGGCGACAACGCCGTGAATACGCGCCACCAACTCCTCCCGCGATTGCACCACGTCTTCGTACACCCATTTTTAAAGTTATTGCAAAATAATAGAGATACTGAACGTACCTTCAGGTATCCCCAGAAAAAGAAATCCAACGGATTGAAATCAGGAGACCGTGGGGGCCACGGTACAGCACTGCCGCGGCCAATCCACCTGTCGCGAAAGGCTTCATCTAAGAAAGCCCAAACATTTGCGGCATAATGGGCGGGTGCCCCATCATGCTGGAAATACATGTTCCTCCGAATTTCAAGAGGAATTTCTTCCAAGAAATTCGGAAGAACATTCTCCAGAAAATTATTGTATGTTGCGCCATTCAATCTATTGGGTAGAATGTATGGCCCAACAACAAAATCGTCGCAAATGCCGGCCCATAGATTTATTGACCAGCGTTCTTGTGCTGCATGTGAACGAACCGCAAACGGATTCTCATCGTCCCACACGTGCGAATTCTGGACATTAAAGCACCCCTTCCGGGTAAAACAGGCCTCATCAGTCCATAAAACGAACCTGCAGAACGACGGATTACGCGCGATTTCCCCCAACAGCCACCTTGAGTATTCCATCCGTGGAATGTTATCCCTGCTGAGCATGGTATGCGCACGTTTATATTTGTACGGGTGCATACCTTCTTCTTTTAAAAGGCGGTGCAGCGTTGTCCGGCTAACGCTAAAATTAAATAGAAAAGTACACCACTATAAGTATTCCATTTTTATTATGAAATGTTTATGTATTTGAATACTTCAACTTACCCCAGGCGCCTGCCAACCTCTCGCACGCTCTGCGTGCCATTCCGGCAGAACTCTTCGAGTACTGCGTCCAACCGTGCCGTGGGAATTCGACACGATCGGCTCGTATGTGTTAGAACGGGTAGAAATGAGCCACTCAAATGAAAGCGGCTCGCCAACCCACGGAAGACTTTCACACCTGGTGCATGTTCGCCGGGATGCAATTCGCGGTATCGCGCAGCGGCAGCGTTGGCATTGCCATCGCACTGCGCGAATATAAAAAACATTTCGTACTTCTGCGGATTGGCCGCGGCAGTGCTGTACCGTGGCCCCCACGGTCTCCTGATTTCAATCCGTTGGATTTCTTTTTCTGGGGATACCTGAAGGTACGTTCAATGTCTCTATTAATTTGCACTAACTTTAAAAATATTTATTTACTCATTTTGCTTCTTTCTTCATTTTTTCAGACCCAGGTGTACGAAGAACCGGCGGTGGTGGCGCAAGCAAGTTGGTGGCGCGTATTCACGGCGTTGTCGCCACAATCTCCCGCGATATGCTACGAGGAATGCAGGCGAACGTACGGCAGCGCGCAGAAGTTTGTCTGATGATGGGAGGTAGTCACATCGAACCCTTCCTCGAAACTCTGAGGGGATAACACCGCCACCACAATCGGCCCATTTCGGGGCCCCACATTTTTAAACGTAGAAACAACTAATTGTTCACAAACATAAGAACCTTTCCCAGTGGCAAGTGAAAGTGACAGTGAAAAAAAAATACAGTGAAGTGAGTTCATCGGCCCGACCGTAACATCAGCTGTTTCGGATTACCTGGAAAGGTCGGGATCGACACACTGACCCAGTGCCAACGACCCACTTCCGTCGAAGCAGGTTCATTCGTGGATGAATGGGTAAGTTTTTCATAAGTAATAAAACACTTTATTCCTTTCGGATAACGAATAAAAGTATCGAACACAGTTATTAAACGACTTATTTGTTATTCATGAAAAAAAAAAAATACGTTTTGTAGATCAATTATACACGTGCTGAAAATTTCATCGAAATCGGTGGATGGAGAAACAAGCGACAGGCATCGAAAGATGTAAGAATCTGCAGATTTATTACAGTTTTACGCCGAAAGTCGCAATCTTTAACCGTTTGTAGCTCATAGAAACATTAACGGATTTCGATGAAATTTTTAGCGTGCGTGTTATTGACATAGATCTACAAAACGTATTTTTTAAATTTTCATTACGAGCTCAGATATAGAAGTTGTAAAAACGACCTTCGCTATTTTCTTCGCGATTCCGACTAATTGCAGTTTTTTTTTCAAAAATTTATAGAAACGTCGGAATGACGGCAAAAAACCATTTCTCTAAGCCTTATAAAAATAGCGGTGCAAAGTCATCAAAAATTTATAGAAACGTTGGAATGACGGCAAAAAACCATTTCTCTAAGCCTTATAAAAATAGCGGTGCAAAGTCAAATTTTTTTGACAGCGATCGATAACCGAGAAGTCGCGCGTACGCGTCGTTCACGATAGCGCGCGGGTGAATCTCTGTTCGCTCGTCCCTGAGCGCTGGCTCTAACGGACGCTGTGATTGGCCAGTGTTTTTCGTTAATAACTCGAAAACGAAGTTTCAAACTACATTTTGGATAAGGAAAAAGTTGTTCAGGGTCACCCCAGCAACCCCCCATTTCCGGGTGGTCCTAGCGTTACAGGACACCCTGTATATCCCTAACAGTTACCAATTAAATGCGTCAGAACGAAACATCACCCTTGAAAAATTGCAAAAACCGTTCATAAATACAGGAGATTTCAACTGCCACAACACCCTGTGGGGATAAGAGAAAACCGATATTAGAGGAAAAATCTTAGAAAAAGTAAGATTAAGCCATGAGACAGAACTCCTTAAGGATTTAAAGGCAACCCATTTTAGCGTGGCAAATGGGACATTTAGTACTATCGACTTAACTATGTGCAATCCAAATATAGCATACAAATGTGAGTGCACGACGATATCAGAATTGCACGACAGCGATCACTTCCCAATTTTAATAAAAATTCACACCAACCATAGTATAAACAACAGTGAACCAGGCCCACGATGGAAACTGGAAAACGCGGACTGGAAGAAATACCGCCTACTCATAGACCAACGTATCCTACAGTTAGACTCCTACACTAACCCATACCCCCTCCAGATAGATAACATAATGGAAAAACTCATCTCTATTATAAGGCAAACGGCAAACAACACCATCCCAACAACAGTTCCCAAAACAAACAGAAACCACTATACGGTACCATGGTGGAACAAAGAATGCACAAAGAAATTTTAAATAAACTTTGAGCGAAAGCAAGGAAAATATTAAAACACAATAGGAAAGAAGCGTGGCACAAATTTCTCACAACACTGATGGGATCCTGCACCACTAAATTAGTCTGGAATAAATTAAAAGCAATTCAAGGTATCCATCGAAAACATAGCATACCAGCGTTGTCAAAACAAGATATAACAACCATTACTGACCAAACAGAGATCGCAAATCTACTAGCAGAAACATTTGCTGCAAATTCGAGTGACTCGAAGTACGATATGGCCTTCCTTTCTTCTAGAACAAATCAAACTAACTTAACACTTAAACAATCTACAACAATAAAAACAGACTATCACTCCATAATCAATAAAGAATTCAGAATAGACAAACTATTATACTTAAAAAATATAAAAACACCAGCCCCGGTCCTGACAATATCCCAATTGCTCTAATAACAAAAATGCCTCCCAACAGTATCAAATATATGTTAACCCTCCGCATACCGTGCCGGAGTCACTGGTGACCCGCTGTTTTAAGAGTAACGCACACAGTGACGACACCTCACGATCGTTCATCACCAGTACCAATATAAGTCCAAAGGAGAAGCCGCCATCAATTCGATCACTGTATGTGTGCATGCGTGAGAACTGAACAAACAAACTTGTGCCGAACGAATCAGACGGCGACGGTGCAGGCGACATCACTGTGATGAATTTTTAGTATGAGAATTACCGTGTAGGCAGAAAGAAGTTCGCTATAACGCTTTGAGGAAGAAGGATGTGTACGATGAAGCCAATTTATTCTAAAAATCTTAGATGTTATCAGTTCTTGTTGTTCTATTGCTTTGCTGTTCTTTGTTTTTATTGTTTGTTGTTTGTTATTGTTGGATTATTTCTAAGAACACCCTGTAGAAATAATCGAGTGAGGAAAAAAATGTCTCGGCGTTCTTTTAGACAAAGACACTAGGACTTCCACCAGATGTGTCTGGTGTTCGTCTTCGAGTCAAGCACTGCACATTGCAATACAATAGGATAAACAGTTCGTAGGTATAAGCTTTCTCTTTTTTGGTATCCAGAGACAGTTTCATAGAGCATTTCAAAGAGTAAAGTCGTTTCTTCAGAGTCGTAGTGACAATCACCCATTTCCAATAGTTATTTTTATTGTTTTGCTGTTTACTGGCATAATGTCTCTATTACCAACAAACGAGGAATTTGATTATGTCGCACTTGCTGAAGATGACGACGCTCACAATTGCGAACAGTCTTCGGATGGCGCAAGTGCATCGAACAGCGATGCTGACAAGGAACGTTCGCGAACGGTCCGGCTTCGATTTTGATGAAACTTTGTACACTTATAAAGCAGCCAAAAATAATCGACACGTATTTTTTTTTTAGCTGCGGTAACTCGAGTTTAAGGGGTGAAACCACCCCTTGAAGTTTTGGCTCGAAACGGCTATCTCGAAAACGGAAAGACATACGAAAAAATTGTTAATGGGCGAGGTTAATGGTTTCTGATGTACAATAACATGGTGTTAAAAAAATTTAACAAAATACAGTTTGTTTATAACAAAAAAAATTTATTAACTTAATTTTTCATTTTATTGAAATTTTCATAATGACAAAAAATGACGAGCATTTTATTTCAAATCCATTAGTATATTACATTTTAAAATTGCCTCGTACAGTTTTGCAGATTTTGATGATTTACATATTGCGCACACATCCACATTCTAACTTTCATTTTAATGAAGCATTGTAGGCTTGCACTAAATTATACACTAACAAGTAACAAGTAACACAGTAACAAGTTTCTTAACAGCAATGAAAGGATTAATTGTTTTTATTATTCACCTATGACATCGTGGCAAAGGTGGAGCGATTTATAAATTATAAGTACATACAGTGTGTATAGCAATTATTCTATGTAGTTTCGACAATAGTGGTACTCGTCGAAAAAATGTTTGAGACATAAAGATTTCTTACACCATGCGCATTTAATTATTGCCACGTCACCGCAAATATGGCATCTTGGTTCATTTTCAACAGAATAGCAGTATTCAACAGGATTCTGGAATGCATTTGGTTTTTCATCTATATATCCGGATTTATACCAGGAGTATTTAATAAAATTTTGGAACCTTGGCGATGAAAATTGATTATGGACCAGAGATTGAAGTTTGATTATATTATTCCTAGTGTGGAGATTAATGTCGTGATTTAAAATGAGAACTATATCGGAAAATCGGCGGACGAAATTTTTCCAAGTGCGGAAACCGTAAACATCCAGTGGTTGAACATACTTTGTTCCACCTTTTGGTATTATAAAAAGTTTTACATTTTTACCCTCGGGAGTAACTTCGTTCAGTGTCTTCTTTCAGTGACCATTCCAGGAATCAAGAATTAGAACTGTTGTGGGCCCAGTATTTGCGAAGTAAATCTCTCTTAACCAGGTCTTGAAATGGTCCGTAGTTAATTTTCCTGACTTTGAAGCTGCAATATATACATTGTCAGGGCGAAATAAATGTTGTTCCACAATCGGCCCGAAATGTCCTGTACTCTCTTTGAGTACAATAAATAATGGTGACAGTAATTGTCCATCAGCTGAAATGGTTGGCTGGATGGTGTAACTATGAGTGGTGGATGACACTGATTGAACCCCTCCTTCTACGATTTTTATACCTTCTTCAGCCAAAGTGCGCCCTGAATGTAATTCCAAATTAAAACCACTTTGATCGGAATTGTAAACATTGAGTGGTTCATTTCGGGCTCTATATAATTTTACTTCATTCACGAATGCGCTGCATTGCAAATGAATATCGTCTTCTCGATTTACCACATTTGTGGTTACAAATCTGGTAATTTTTCTGGACACTAATCTAAACGTCTTTTTAAAAGTATCTAGCCAAGTATGTCCGGCTTTAAATGTTTGTAAATTTTCTATATCTCTCTCTTGTAAAGCCCATCGCCGTAGATCTACTTCATGCACAATTACTCTTAACTGCCGAGCTTCCATAAATTTATTAAATGTATACTCTGCAATACGTTTTACCTTTTCCTTTTTTGTGCCACCCTGTTCAACTTGTAAAGCCCACTTACGAAGCATTCTTTCGGATTTCACGTGACGGAATTTGGAACGCACGGTGTCTAATTTTAATCGCTTCGACATACCGCTGTTCCAGTACGCCACAGCTTTCCTTTTATATTCGAATGGGATGTATTCCTTATTCGAATGACATACAACGTTTTCTTCGTACATGTTTGGAACATTCGGTGTCCTATTTTCCTCCTCTTCATCTAACCAGTTCAAATCAGCATCCTTTAGGCACACAAGTTATTCTCATGTATTAGTTATGTGTATAAAAAAATTTTAGATGTTACAAAAAGAGAAACACACATAGGCCCGAGCGGGCCTCAAGTGTAAAAAAAAAAAAAAAAAAAAAAAAAAAATTGAAAAACAAGTTAAAGGACTGTAATAATACCAATAAATTATATCATTATCACTGTATCATCCAACAAGAAGCCCTTAAAGTTCAGGTACTGAAAATGAATAATGTTATGGATGAAGTTATTAACGACAGTAAATGTTATCAGAAAACATGCTTTGAATTATCGCCAATTTAAGAGTGTTTTTAGACCAGTCGGAATCTTCATTTGGCGATGTTATTGTGACATCCGACAATGACCACTCTCTTCCTCCCCCTCCCCCTACGAACGCGCCCTGCAGATCGCCAATATTACACGTAACAACTCTACATCCTAGATGTAAAAATTTTAATACTTAAACGATATAACATATTCGCTAGTATAGGAACCGACGACGGAAAAATATTGAGGAACCCAACGGGAATCGAACCCGCGACCTTCGGCTTACCAAGCCGAGGCTTTGCGCGCTACGCCAACCACTCCCTCTCTATTCTCCCGTGCCGGTTTCCTATTTTTTGGGTATAGAGGCCCCGATACTACACTAGTACCATAAGTAGATAACATACCGACCGACGATTCACAATAGCACATGGTAAAACAGGACAACCGCTTAAGATTTAAGTCACATCGATGGACGAAAGTTGCCGTGACAATCTATAGTTCACTTCCTAGTTCTATCATACTCTGATATCGAAAGGACGCCGTGCGGTGTATGAATACGAGTGGGAGTAACTGTATGTCTGGCGGAAGCAAAAAAATACGTCTTAAAAGACACTTCATCTTGCTAGAACAAAAATTACAGATTTTGGATCGGCTCGAAAAGGGGGAAAAAGTATCATATGTCGCACAAACCTTGGATTTTAATGAAGTTACAATCCGAACTTTACAGAAAAATGAACAGAAAATTAGAGCTTCCGTTGCTGCTGGTTGTTCTATCTCTGCAAATATGACATCTCATCCCAGAGCACCAATAATTGAAAAGATGGAAAAGGCCCTTAGATGATTGTACAAAAAAGCGAATTTCACTGAACACCAATGTGATTAAACATAAAGCTTTAAAAATTTACAACTACCTAGGGGAAAATGGAGAATCTGCTATTAACTCTGACTTTGTTGCTAGCAAAGGTTGGTTTGAACGTTTTAAAAAACGGTTTTCATTACAAAACCTAAAAATACATGGAGGAAACGCAACAGTTGATAAAGAAGCTGCCAAAATTTATCCAAAGGAATTGCAAGAAATTATTGAACGGGGTGGTTATTCAGCACATCAGGTTTTTAATGCCGACGAGGCTGGCCTTTGGTGGAAAAAAATGCCCAGGAGAACATTTATTTTACAAAATGAAAAAGTTGCACCAGGTTTTAAGGTATCAAAAGACCGTGTAACATTACTTATGTGCTGCAATGCTTTAGGCGATCACATGGTAAAATCTTTGCTGGTTTATAAATCTCTCAATCCTCGTGCAATGAAAAACGTTAATAAAAGTAATTTACGGAAATTAAACGTAAATAAAGTAAAAGTTGGACAGCAAATAAAAAAGCTTGGATGACTACGGATTTATTTAAAATATGGTTTTTAAACTGTTTTGTACCAAGTGTTGAAAACTATTATACTTAAACCAGAAAAATCTAGATTTTAAAGTTCTATTAAATTTTTATTTTCATAGATATTCGAAATACAGCATAATAAATAGAAAATGCGATCCAATTATATGGTAGAACACGGAGAGTGCTACAAATTTTCTCTAATTATTGGTAATGGCCCTTGTAGAGTAACTGTTTTTTTAAATTCTGCCATACCGAGTACGAGCTGCGTACTCGCTCAACCCCCCGTGGCCGCAGGTAGCGGACCGACGGCCGCGCGCCCCGAGCCGCCGAGATTGGTCGAGTCAAGCTTCCCCAAAACATATAAAAGATGACCCTTTGACCAGAAAAGTCAGTTCTTGCGATCTCAGCCTATTCTTTGTTTCGCAGGTTTTTTGCAACTTTTCCTGCATGATTCTCAAGCTCCTGCATGGTTTCATTCCAACTTTAAATTTTAATGGTAACTAACGTCTTAATACTTTTCAGTGCATAAGGAGGAATTACTCCAGGCGAGGAAAGCCGACTAAGACTACTCTAGCATACACCGAGCAGACGTTTCCTTCGCGGATTATAGACGACACTCCTTGTTCTTGCAAAAGTCAGTACGGAGTGAACGAAGACTCCAGGACCAGGTTTCATGTCCTGTCTCTACCCTCGCCATCTTTACCCATTCACCTCCTAGAGGCAGACGCTCCTTCGCGGATCATAGCGACACCTCTAGGTTGAATCCAATTCTCCAAAATACCTTCCCCGAGACAAAAGACGCCTCCTTCGCGGGTTACAGACGATAGTTTCTCTTCCCTCCTCTCTCACTCTTACCTATTTCACCTACCTATCCCCCCTCCCCTCCTTTGGGAGATCTGGCCGAGTCAAATTTGCGCCTTTTCACCGACCGTCTTCGAGGCATAATCGCTTTCGATTTACGACCAGCAGGACTGCTGCAGACGCCCAGCATGCAGCGGCGATTCGAGGTGCTCTCGATCGACCTATTCGGACCACTGCCGCCTTCCCAAGACGACTATAAATGGATCTTCATCGTGAAGGATAGAGCCAGCCGATGGGTGGAGCTGTTCCCCCTTTCCCAGGCGACTGCTGAAAATTGCGCCGTCGTCCTGATGGAGGAAGTCTTTCTACGATACGGCGTGCCACGCAGAATAATCAGCGACAACGGGACGCAGTTTATCAGTAAGATCATGCAGAAACTCCTGCACTGTCTCGATATCAAATCCCAGTTCATCCCGGTTTACCACCCCCAAACGAACCCGGTGGAAAGGAAGAACCGAGACCTAAAAACCCAGTTAGCAATCCTGGTCGGAGATCAGCACCTCACCTGGAAGGAGAACTCAAGGCCAACTCAACAAACCTGAGTTCAATTAAACATCAACCAAACATAACCTCCCGCGACCACGTGGAACCATCCCGCCTGCTGGCGACGCGCCAGCCGACGCCATCTTCAACTGGGAAGCGCACGCGCTCTTCCACGATTCTGACTGACGCTGACGAAATCACTGAATGGTGGCCTCCTGCCTCACCTGAGCCGGGTTCCTGCCTTGAGGATCCAGAGCACCCACGGGGTAAGTTGGGAAACCCAACACAAATGAGCGCCACTAAAAAGCTCAAAATCATCGACATGGAGGGCCGCAGAGGTCCCCTCTCACACCCTCCCTCCCCAACACCACACACTGAACCTAACAACAACACTTTTGCTGTGCCAACTTCTAACAGATTCTCCCTTCTCGCCGAAACTATGGCAAGCGTCCCCCCGCCCCACGCGGAGGACGCTTCTTCTTCTGATTCTTCTATTCCCCTCCCCTCTTCTTCTAAACGCCCCCCCACATCTCAAACTAACGGTGCCCGGACACCAGCCCGTCCTCTTTCGAACGAGGGAGAGGCCCCCGGCGGGAACTCCCGTCCCCCTCCCCTCCATGTCCAGATCCCAGCTGACCGGCTGCACAGTCTCAGCCGAGAGCTGTTCGCCACAGTGGGAAACAAATTTTCTCTGAAATGTTTGGGAGACCAAACGCGAATTAACCTGCATGAACAAGCCCACTTCATCGCTGCCCGCGAGGCATTCCGCCAACAGGGAATCAAGTTTCACACATATGCTCTCCCGTCGGAGAAACAAATTGTCGCGGTCCTGAAGGGCCTACCACGAATTGACACGCAATTTATCCTTGACGACCTCAAGCAGCAGGGCCTTCTGCCAATCAGCTGCACGCTTTTCAAAGAGAACAGCGGCCGCTGTTTCTACAAAATTTCCTTCCCCCCCTCCACCAAATTCAGTTCGATCACCAAGGTCAGTTTAGTTTTCTACTGTAGAGTATACTGGGAAAGGTACAACAACCAAAAAACGTACACCCAGTGTTACAGATGCCAGGCCTTCGGACACTCTTCAGCAAACTGTAACAAAACGCACAAATGCGTTAAATGCGGCCAACCTCATCCTACAGCGGAATGCAAGAAAAAACTCTCCGCCCCTCCCAAATGTGCTAATTGCGGCGGCGAACACACCGCCAATTTCTCCAAATGTCCCAGACTCGTTGCTTACCTCAGCAAAAGATCCCCCCCCAACACCGGACACACGGGAACCAGAATCTCCAATCCCCCCCACCCACCACCACCCCTCTTGACTCATTTTACCAACCTGCCCGCTGGCAGTCGGCATAGCAATAACAATCAATCATCTACACGAGGAGCCGGCTCCTTCGGCTGGCCCTCACCTTCACCATCGCCCTCCCCGCAACCCATTTCATACCAAGACACCCTCACAAGCAATAGATATTCCGCGAGGAGTAACAGTAACAGCAACATCAACCCTCCAGACTCTATCCCTGACCCTCTCAATCCACAGAATACCGATATCAGCACCTTTCTGATGCAACTTTGCACCAAGGCCATCCCCATATTCTTTACCATCAAAAACAAACTCGCCTCCTGCCAAACCAACATGGATAAACTTGAAGTCATCCTAGAAGCCATCCAGCTTCTATTCGGCTAAAATCACATTCCCACCCCCCTCTCCCCCGGGAAAATTCCTTACTTGGAACGCATGCTCACTATATAACAAACTCACAGAACTCGAAATGTTTCTCAACACCAACAACGTCTCTGTTGCCATGATCCAGGAAACCTGGCTTACCAGGGACAAGATCACAGTCCTCCAAAATTACAATATCTCCAGGCCGATAGACCTAACGGATCTGTCGGAGGAGGCGTTGCAATCATAGTCCACAAAAACCTGAACTCTGTTCCATTCCCACTCCCAAACATAGATAAAGTTGAGGCTATCGCCGTCAAAGTAACTTCTCTGAACTTAATCTTTATCTCAGCATACTGTCCCCCAAAGGTCAGATTATCCCCAGATGCACTAAACAAGCTTTTCTGCCGGCGGAACACATTCATAGCTGGGCTTGATCTCAATGCCAGACACCAATCCTGGAACAACCATTCCTACAATAGAAACGGATCCACCCTCAGGGCCCATGCTGATCAAGCAACCTACGACATAATATACCCCTCCCCCCTCCTTCACCCACCACGCACCACACCAGCTACCCTCCACTCTGGACCTCTTCATTACCAATAGCGCATCTAGATTTCAGACTCTAGTGGCCGACGACTTACAGTCGGATCACCGGCCAGTCCTTCTCACTAAACTTCCCACCCACCCACACAGCTTCAACCTTACAACCTCTGCACCGATAACTGACTGGAAAAACTACCGCAGTCACACGACCAAACTCACCCTCGACACTAATCTAGACAACGAGTAGACAAAAGTAGACAAAAAGTAGACCTCGCCATCCTTAAACTGAACTGCTTCCTTAAAAGCTGCCACCGGAAATCCACCGAATTAGTACCCTCCAACAACAGATTTGTCCCCCCCGATCCACTAATAAAAAACACGATCACTCTTAGAAACACTGCCAGGAAGAAATGGCAGAGACCGGGAAACCCTATTTTCTTACAATACTATACCCAACTGTCCAAATTTATTAAAACAAAGATCATCCAACTTAAAGCTGACGAAATCCAACATCAAATAAAAAATGCAAACACAACAAACCATACCTTTTGGCCTCTCTACAAAAAGATAATCAAAAAGAGATCAACAATCCCCACACTAACCGATGTAGGCGGCCAACCCCTGGCTCTCGACTCACAAAAAGCCGAAGCATTTATAAAACACTTTCAGTCCGTTCACGATCAAGCGTACAAAGTCACCTCCCCGATACAGGTCAAAATCAACAGTGAATTAGAAAGCTTCTACACTCAAGAACACCTCAATCCCTCCTCCCCCGCTGATATCCTCCATTTCAACTCACCCGAGGTTATAGCTAATCTAGCAGCCAAACTAAACACCAAAAAATCGATTGGACCCGATGGCATTTCCCCGGCAATGATCAAGCACGGATCACGCAAGGTATTCATCCAAATGTATTACATCTTCAGAGCCTCCATCATCCTAACATACTTTCCCACCCAATGGAAAGTAGCTAAAACCATCCCCATCCCCAAGCCAGGGAAAAATCACAAGGAAGCCACCAACTACAGACCAATCAGCCTCCTTTCAGTGCTCAGTAAAATCTTTGAGAAAATAATTTACAAGATGATAAACTCTCATATCCAAAGCAATAACATCTTAAAAGAACACCAATTTGGCTTTCGTAGCAAGCACGCCACCACCCACCAACTCATAAGAGTAGCACAATATCACGCGCACAACTTAAACACCAACAAACTTTCTGCTATGGTATTGATAGATCTTCAAAAAGCCTTCGACTCGGTATGGCACAACGGACTCATATACAAATTAATCAAAACAGGCCTTCACCCCGCCCTTATCAAGCTCGTTCATCGGTACCTAACCGACCGTCTCTCATTCGTTAAAATTGCCAATGAAAAATCCCAACTGGCCCACATAAAAGCCGGTGTCCCCCAAGGCTCAGTACTGGGACCTCTCCTCTTCTTACTCTACATAAACGATATTCCATCTTCAACTACTACCGATTTGGCACTGTATGCTGACGACACTACAGTTATGGCCTCCTCCTGGCAACTCCCGAATCTACTCCGCAAATTGCAAAACCAACTTGATTCTATTCAAAACTACCTTCAGAACTGGAAACTCACTATAAACAGTGAAAAAACCAAAGCCATCCTCTTCACCAGGAAAACCAAAATAGCCTCCAGTCAGAACCTCCCTCCCCTCCAAATCAGAAACTCCAATATTGAATGGCACGATACTATCACTTACTTGGGAATTACTCTAGATCGTAAAATGACATGGGGGCCAGCTGTCGCAAATAGACACAAAAAGGCCTTCCAAGCCCTCCAAGCCTCCAAGACATTACTCTGCCACAAATCTGCACTCCCTCTTTACCTTAAAATACTAATATACAAAGCCTGTATACGCCCTGTCATGATGTATGGCGCCCAGATATGGGCCATCGCTGCCCAGACCCACCTCCTATCATTGCAACGCCTCCAAAACCGCGCCCTCAAAATCATCCTAAATCTCCCCATGGATCACTCCACTGCCGATATCCACACTAGGACCAACACCTCATATATACACTCTCTAATCAAGCATTCCATTGCAGGATACTCAGTGGAAAAACATTTCAATAGCCTAATCAGAGAAACAGCCAATTACAAACCGCATCAATTGCCGTACCGTCCTAAGGTACGTATGCCACGGGGGCAGACCGGAAACCACGACAGAAACGCTTGATTCTCCAACCTGCCTGTACTGGATTGACCTGATTTGGGATCCTGTCTACTCATTCTGCAAGCTTTGTCTGTCTTGTCTTTCATTGTCTTTCATTATCTTTCAGTTCTATTTATTTTACATCTTCTACTCTCCCCTGGTACGAAGGAATTGCATGTCTGGACCCCGCTAGGCTCAGTACTGGGACCTCTCCTCTTCTTACTCTACATAAACGATATTCCATCTTCAACTACTACCGATTTGGCACTGTATGCTGACGACACTGCAGTTATGGCCTCCTCCTGGCAACTCCCGAATCTACTCCGCAAATTGCAGAACCAACTTGATTCTATTCAAAACCACCTTCAGAACTGGAAACTCACTATAAACAGTGAAAAAACCAAAGCCATCCTCTTCACCAGGAAAACCAAAATAGCCTCCAGTCAGAACCTCCCTCCCCTCCAAATCAGAAACTCCAATATTGAATGGCACGATACTATCACTTACTTGGGAATTACTCTAGATCGTAAAATGACATGGGGGCCAGCTGTCGCAAATAGACACAAAAAGGCCTTCCAAGCCCTCCAAGCCTCCAAGACATTACTCTGCCACAAATCTGCACTCCCTCTTTACCTTAAAATACTAATATACAAAGCCTGTATACGCCCTGTCATGATGTATGGCGCCCAGATATGGGCCATCGCTGCCCAGACCCACCTCCTATCATTGCAACGCCTCCAAAACCGCGCCCTCAAAATCATCCTAAATCTCCCCATGGATCACTCCACTGCCGATATCCACACTAGGACCAACACCTCATATATACACTCTCTAATCGGGTATTCCATTGCAGGATACTCAGTGGAAAAACATTTCAATAGCCTAATCAGAGAAACAGCCAATTACAAACCGCATCAATTGCCGTACCGTCCTAAGGTACGTATGCCACTGGGGCAGACCGGAAACCACGACAGAAACGCTTGATTCTCCAACCTGCCTGTACTGGATTGACCTGATTTGGGATCCTGTCTACTCATTCTGCAAGCTTTGTCTGTCTTGTCTTTCATTGTCTTTCATTATCTTTCAGTTCTATTTATTTTACATCTTCTACTCTCCCCTGGTACGAAGGAATTGCATGTCTGGACCCCGCTAAACTCCAACACCTCGCAGCTACTTCGCCCTCCTCGGCCTGGGTCCTACCCAGCGCCAATCCCAAACCCTCAAGACCCACACAAACCCTCCCATCTAACTACTTTCTGTTTGCAGGTTTTTTGCAATTTTTCCTGCTTCTGCATCCCGCTGCATGGTTTGTACGCCATATTTTATTGTACAATGAAACTAAAGTCTTCATTCTTTTTTAGTGCATGAGGAGGAAATACTCCAGGTGGCACTCACCCTACCTCATCGCACAAATTTTAATAAATAAAAAAAAAAAAATAATAGAAAAGTCAGTTCTTGCAGAAAGCCGACTAAGACTACTCTATCATACACCGAGCAGACGTTTCCTTCGCGGATTATAGACGACACTCCTTCTTCTTGCAAAAGTCAGTACGGAGTGAACGAAGACTCCAGGACCAGGTTTCCTGTCCTGTCTCTACCCTCACCATCTTTACCTATCCACCTCCTACAGGCAGACGCTCCTTCGCGGATCATAGCGACACCTCTAGGTTGAATCCAATTCTCCAAAATACCTTCACAGAGACAACAGACGTCTCCTTCGCGGGTTACAGACATTATCTGTAATTCGACTTCACAACAATAAAGTGAGATTTTAAATAAATTTCACACCACACCCTGAAATATTAATCAATACTAGCTACTTCTGTTCCCAGTGAACGTATATTTTCTAAAGCGGGGCTAATTGTCTCAAACAGAAGAACAAGCTTACAACCAAAATATATTAATATGCTATCAGTAATAAGTTGCAACAAAAAAATAAAAATTTAATAAAAAAATTAATAGGACTTCCAGTACGAGACTTGGAGAGTATAGACGTGTTTTCCAAGTGTCCAGAGAAATAAGACGACAAAGTCATAATAATACAGGGATTGCTGATATAAGAAAACGACCCAAGTAAAAAGAAAGAAGAAAAAGTTACGAAAAGGAATTCGAAGGGAAAACGGAGAATCCAAAGCAAATAAGGAGAGAAAAGTTGAAGAAAGAAGAGGTTAGAAAAGAGGTTAGAAAAGAGGATAAAAAATATGGAAGAAATATCTGGAAGAATAGAAGAAAAGAAAGAATATATGGAAGAAAAAAAGAGGAGAAATATGTACAATCTAAAGGGAAACAAATAGAGGAGACACCCAGTGAGAGTGGAGATGAAAGAGAGTCGATAAAGAAGGAAATAATCAGAGAGTTGGAAGGAGGGTTGGAAAAAATGTTTCAAAAGTATTTAAAGGAAATAGAGAAGAAGAGAATCGAAATGAGTGAAGAAAGGAAATTATGGGGAGAAAAATGGGACAGAGCGAGAGAAGAGGATAAGAAAGAGAGGGAAGAATGGAGATCGGAAAAAGTACAACTAGAGAAAAGAATCCATATGTTGGAAGAAAGAGAAGAGAAGAGGGAGAGAGAAAGTAGAAGAAATAACATAGTGATAAAAGGAGCAAAATGGAAGGAGGCAGGAACGCAGGAAGTAAAGGAATTTCTAAGGAAAAATCTGAAATTAGAAATAGGAATTAAAGAGTCATGGAAAATAAGGAATGATAAAGGAACAGAAACAGTAGTGGCGAAATTAGAAGAACGAACGAGTAAAAAACAAATAATGATTAGGAAGAAGGAACTGAAAGCAGGAGTGTACATAGATGATGACCTAACACAAAGAGAAAGAGAAATACAAGGGAGATTAAGAAAACTGGCAGGTGAAAAGAGAAAAGAAGGAAAGAAGACAAAAGTAGGGTATAAAAAAAAATAAGAATAGATAAGAAATGGTACGTCTGGAACGAAAGAAAAGAAATCTTAGAGGAAGAGAAAGAAACGGAGAAGAATTGACAGGGGGAAGAAGTGGAAAAGGGAGTTGGAGTTCTATTTTGGAACGTGGCAGGTTTGGAGAAAAAAGAAGCAGATTTCTGGGAGTATATCGAAAGATATGATTACGCAGGGTTAACAGAAACGTGGATGGAAGAAAAAAAGTGGGATGGAAATGTCAACCTGGACAAAGAGAAAAGACTAAAGGCAGGGCAAGCGGTGGAATAATAGTAGGGGTAAGAAGAGAATTAGTTAGGAGGAATCAAGAAGTATATCACATAAAAGGTGCAATAGGAATGAAAATAAAAATAGAGAAAGATACATGGATTGTTTGGACAATTTATAGCCAAGAAAAATTAGCAGAGTTGTTAAAACAAATAGAAGCAATACAAGAAGAGGAGGGAAACACTAGAATGCTGTTAGGGGGGGACTTCAACGCAAGAACCGGGGAAAAAGGAGGGATCTATGAAGGAGAAGATAGGAAAAGGAGTTCGAAGGACAAGGTATGTGATAGAGAGGGAGAGATCCTACTGGAAGCGGTAGAAAACAATGGCTGGCATATTTTAAATGGAAACATGGAAGGAGACGCCGAAGGACTAGACAAAATAAAAGAATTTAAGGTAAAGG
>NW_017101548.1:33815-49481 GCF_001263275.1 Habropoda laboriosa
ACCATATGCCGGTGTATTGCAAACTAAAATATAAGATACAAAAGGAAAGAAGAAAATCAACACAGGAAACAAGATGGCAGGTAAAATGGGATGAAGAAAGTATAAAGAGATATGAGAGAGTGACAAGTGAAAAAGAATACGAAAAAACCGCCACAGAAGGAAGGTGGAAAGAAATAAAGGATACGATAGAGGATGGAGTGACGAAAGTTAAGAGAAAGACAGGGAAGATATTGAAAGACAAAAGATGGTGGGATAAAGAATGCTGTAAGAAAAAAAGGGAAGTCAAGAGGCTGCTTAAGAAATGGAAGGAGGGAAAAGAAGTAAGAGAAATATCTGAGCGAAAGAAGGGAGTTCCGAAAAATATGTGAGAGAAAACAAAGAGAAAAGGCTAAAAACGAACTGAAGGAAGCCAAAGCAGCTAAGACAGAAAAAGAAATATGGAAATATACCAATAAAGGGAGGAAACGAAGGATACCAATAAGTGAAGTAATCGGACTGAAGGAGTGGAGAATGTACTTTATGGAGCTTTTAAACGGTACAAACATGAAGAAAGAAAACGCGTGGAAAAAGGTAGTAGGAAACAAAGAAGAGAAAGAGGTACAGGATATAACAACGG
This sequence comes from Habropoda laboriosa, assembly GCF_001263275.1. NCBI lineage: Eukaryota > Metazoa > Arthropoda > Insecta > Hymenoptera > Apidae > Habropoda > Habropoda laboriosa. The sequence goes on from NW_017101548.1 coordinate 34,432, forward strand.
AAGAGATAGAAAGACAGATAAAGAAGTTGAAGAAAGTAAAAGCATCGGGAGAGGATGAGATCCAAAACGAAGCATGGATATATATATATATGCAAGGAGAGACGAAAGAAAAAGTGTATGAACTAATAAAAAAGTCTGGAAAAAGCATGGATATATATATATATATATGCAAGGAGAGACGAAAGAAAAAGTGTATGAACTAATAAAAAAGTCTGGAAAGGCGAAAAAATGCCAGATGACTGGAGAACAAGTTTAATTTCCCCACTGTACAAAAAGGGAGAGAGAGACGAGGTAAGCAATCACAGAGGGATATCGCTGCTCAGTACGGCGTATAAGATATATGCAATGGTGCTAAATGAGAGAATCAAAGTAGAAACTGATGAGAAAAAAATAATACCAGACACCCAGGCAGGTTTTAGGAAAAAAAGAGGAACGGTGGATAATATGTATTTATATTTTACAGCACGTAGTAGAAAAAGCAATAGAGGGAAAAGGAGGAAAATTATTCGCGTTCTTCGTTGACATAAAGGCGGCATTCGATAGGGTGGACAGAAACAAACTTTGGGAAAGCATGAAAAAGGCGGGTATATCGGAGGGGTTAATCGAAAGGACACAAGAGATTTATATGGAAACCAAAAGTAAGGTGAAAATCAAAGGCGAAGCGTCGGAGGAGTTCTGGACATATGAGGGAGTCAGACAGGGGTGCCCACTGAGCCCCACCTTGTTCACAATCTTAATCGCAGACATCGAAGAGGAGATGAGAAAGGGACAATCGGGAAGAAATTTTGGACGTTGGCTTATGCGGACGACATTGTCGTCCTAGCATATGACGAAAAAGAGATGAAGGAGGTAATGAAGAGGTTGGAAAAATACCTAGAGAAAAAGAAGCTGCACTTGAATGAAAGTAAGTCGAAGATGATGGTATTCAGGAAAGGAGGGAGAAGGAGAACGAAATCGGATTAGAGTTGGAAAGGAAAGACGATCGAGGAAGTCAGAGAGTACGTGTATCTGGGTTATGTGCTGAAAAGCAATGGTAAGAGTAGTGGCCATGTAAAACAACTAGCAAAGAAAGCAAATGTGGCGATGAGGATGACCTGGGGAATAGGCGAAAGAATTTTCAAGGACGACTTTCAAGGACGACTCATAGGAGTGATGGTATATGGCGTGGAAGTATGGGGATGGAAAGAGATGGGAGGCCTGGAAAGACGATGAGGATGACCTGGGGAATAGGCGAAAGAATTTTTAAGGACGACTTTGTAAGGAGGATGAAAATCTTTGACAGCCTGGTCATAGGAGTGATGGTATATGGCGTGGAAGTATGGGGATGGAAAGAGATGGGAGGCCTGGAAAGGATACACAAAAAGTATATAAAATGGATGTTAGTTTTACTAGTAAACCAAACAAAAACTAATCTCTTATTCTCTTGATGAACGGAGATACCGTTTCTCACACTGTTTATGTGAGTAAGGTGATAACGCACCCCTGTTAGATGAGGTCATCGGTGCCTCGTGTCACCGGCTCTGCGTGCCCGGTAGAGTTAGTCCTCTCAAGACATTAATAACAGAAGGAAGTCACTTCCGATGCGTAGAGGAATAAAATATCCAAGTATTAAAAGCTGAAGCAGTTTATTTAAAACCCATTTTCCCAACATAAAGAAAATCTTAAGAACAGGCTAGAGCACTTTAAAAAATGCGGTTTCAGTCAGGAAGGAGTGGACCTATTGTGGGAGGAAGGAAAACCAGCTGGCGAGATATTAAGAAACAGAGAAATAGAGGTGGATAAACAAGTATACTGGACCCGGATTAGAGAAACTAGATATAATAAGAGATACAGGTACCTAGTGACAGGAACATTGTCAAAGTACTTAAGAAAGAGGAGAAGGAATGGAGAGCAAAAAACAATGGCTAGAGCAAGATGTGGATCCACAGAAAATGCCAACAAGTTTTGGGCAAAAGAAGAAGAGAAAAAATGCCCACTATGTGAAGAAGAGGAAGGAACGTTTGAACACTGGAGACAATGCAGGAAAATGGGAGAAATCGATCTCAGCATGGAAAGGATCCTGGCGGAAGAAGGAGAAGCGGAAGTGATGGCCTGGCTTAGAAAAATAGAAAAAGAAAAAGAGAAAAGAAGAAATGGATAACCAATATAGAAATCCACCAGAAGATAGAGTTAGTAAAAGAAAGCACAGAACCAAAGAAAGATTAGTTATGGATTAGTTAATATTAGTTAATGAGCGTAAAATCTTGTTTATATAGTTCCTTATTATAAGTTTATTATGTAGTAGTTTGTAATTTAAGGTTAAGTTAAAATTTTGATAGGCAATACTAGACAATTAAGGAAAGTGAGATCAGCCAAGCACCGATGCTGATTAAATAAGTTAAATAGAAAACAAGAACTGTAAACAATAATGTAAAGACCGAGGTCTATTTCTAAGCCAAAAGGCCGAAATAAAGATTACAAAAAAATTAAAAAATTAATTAAAACACTATTTAATTAAATTTAATAAAAGCTAAAACTATATTCTATCCCTACACACCTTAACGATATCTTAATGATATGTTAGCGTTGAGTCCTCTATAGAGGAGATGCACATGTTAGAGGTGACACACGTGTCAGAGATCGATGCGTTCAAGGACATTAACCCACTTCTCAGGGTTCTTTGTGCTACCGATACCCCGGACCATATGTCAGTCATCGGACTTGGGCCTTGCGGTAGTTGATACTTGAGACGCGCGACTTCTGAGGGTCGCGGATCTTCTGTTTACGAATCGGCGATAGAGAGTTCGATCGCCAATCTCAAAGGTACGCGCGTGTGGCCGATGACCCGAAGTCATGGTGCTGCATGGCACGTGTAAAGCGATAAGGGTGTTCTCGAAAGATTTGGCCACAGAGTGGGGAAGATGTTGCATCTTCTGGTAAGAGGAGCATGAGAGACGGCATGGCACTTATCCCAGAACCTTGAACGAGTACGTATCACTATATCATATCTAACATCAGAAGTGGGATACGTTCAGTTTTATTAAACTCACGTTCGCAACGGAGAGTGCACCGAGCACATCTTCTTCGCCGCCGTTTGACGAACTTTTTCGCCGTTTTATGGAAACGATCGCGTCCGGTGCGATACCGACTGCCACGTCCGCGACAAGTGATAAAACAATCGTGGATGCCATATCAGATTTCAGTGGTGCCGATCTCGCGGAAGACGCGAACCAGTGGTGCGATATCGTTGAAAAAATCACTGAAAAACTTCCCGTTCCGCAACGACTAAGTTTGGCCACCCATGTTGAGTGTTTGTGTCTGAGGACCGATTGTGTGCAAGACTGTCACGTGCTGTGAATTACAATAGCGATTCCGTAATTTCATATTCTGAGTATGCTCGAAATAAACTAAAATACTATGGACTAACGGAAATTGCTTTCAAACCGTACGAGTTGATTAGTCTTATCATAGGCCACGTGACTGACCCTAATGTACGCCAATCGCTTATGAATGCGCGCTATACGACGACCGCGGATTGCTCAGTGACATATCAAATTTTGTGAAAGTGCCGCAAAAAAAAAAAGAACGGCGACGGTAAAAGTGCAGTATATAAGCGTCGTGATCAAATCCCGCGAAGATGCTGTTATCAGTGCAATGAGACAGGATACTTACAGCACAATTGCCCGAGGAAACGAAAAGCAGAGGGCTTGCCGAAGGACCCCGTTAAAAAAATCCAATGTGCCCACATGCACCTTTTGCTCTAAGAGCGGGCATGAAGAGTCTGAATGTTGGTTGAAGCAGAGAACGTCTCGTGAAGACAAGGGTACCAAGAAAACAAATAGCCGTCACGGGGAACTCGAAGCCAATGCCTGCTTCACATTAGACCACCAATTGACTCTTATTATCTTACAAGATATGGTTGTATGAAGTTGTCTCATAGATAATGGCGTGACGTGTTCATTTGTCAAGGAACAGGTGGCCAAATGCGCTCATTGTAAGATCGAACCCTACATAACGACCGTAAGAGGGTTATGCGATTCCGCTATGACCACCGTTGGCAGCACAACCGCTGTGATCCAGACCTATGACGTCATAATTGGAAAACATTGTGACGCAGGGCATCCAAATTTTAACAAATTCCGATGCGGAGACAAAATTACAACGGTGTTCGCTGGCCCCGCAAGGAATTCAGGAAGACTCAACACCGCAGTGCTTCACCTATGATGTCGGCGACGATGGGGTGCGCGGAGAAGTGAAAATGCTGGTGGACCGATACAACCACATGATTGCGACAGGAAACAAAGTACGATGCGTGAGTACAGGCGAATTGAAAATCAAACTCAAGGAAAACGAGGTAATTAAGTATCACCCTTACCGTCTGTCCATTTGCGAGCGCGAAGAGGTACAAGAGATAATTGATGATTTATTGGCAGATGGTATAATACGCGAGAGTGTTCCACCGTTTGCAAGCCGTATAATCCTTGTAAAGAAAAAGAATGGTAAAGATCGTATGTGTGTCGACTTCCGTGCCCTTAATAGAATTATCCTCAAGGATCGGTACCCGTTACCTTTGATAGAGGATCAGCTTGATCGTTTGGGCCAGAGAAAATATTACACGATATTAGATGACATCCGGCTTTTACCAGATTTCCATTGCCGAGGATTCCATATAAAAGACGGCCTTTGTGACCCCGGATGGTCACTATGAATTTTTGCGAATGCCATTTGGGCTGAGTAATGCACCCGCCGTCTTTCAGAGAGCCATAAACTCTGCTTTAATAAGATAGCTTTGATGTACATTGACGACGTCCTTATCCCGTCGCAAACAATAGAGGAAGGAACCTAACACTTAGAAACAGTATTGCAAGCACTTGATACCGCGGGATTCTCTTTAAACGTCGAGAAATGTAAACTTTCCAAAAGACGATTAAACATTTAGGTAGGGAAGTCTCTGCCGAGGGTATTAGGCCAGGGAAAGACAAAGTCCGAGCTTTATTAGAGTCGCCCGTCCCATGCAACGTAAAGCAAGTTAGGCAATTTATGGGCTTAGCTAGCTATTTTCGAAAGTTTGTTCCTGAATTCGCTGTACGAACAGCAAGTATTACTAAGCTGATAAAGAAAAGCGAACAATGGCATTGGGGCGAAGAACAAGAGAAGACACGGTGTTATATTCTCGAGAAACTAAATTTAAATCCTCTGCTCGTAACCTTTAACCCTGAAAGAGAATCGGAATTGCATACGGATGCAAGTGCAATCGATTTTGCACAACGCCAGAGGAGTCTCGTTATCACTCCTGTGAGTTGGAAACGCTTGCAATTGTGAACGCGCTGAAGCACTTCCGTGTGTATCTGTTGGGCATTAAATTCAAAATCGTAACTGACTGTAATGCTATAAAAACTTCGAGCACAAAAAAGGATTTGTTGCCGCGTGTTGCAAGATGGTGGATCTTCTTGCAAGATTTTAATTTCGAAATAGAATACCGTAAAGGGAAATATGTAGAACATGTAAACTATTTAAGCCGAAATCCGTCTAAAGACTACCATGTCAATACTATTTGCGAAGGCTCATGGTTAGAAGTAGCTCAGCGAAAGGGTGAGGAAACAAAGTCTATTATAGAACATATAGAAGCGAATGATACCGTGAGTAGCGATTTCGAGGTTCGACAAGGTATTTTTTGTAGGAAAATACAAAGAGAATCAAGGCGAACAGTATATCGCAGTTTTGCCCCTAAAGGCAGTAGAATAGGCTTATTGCGTTTATACCATGATGAAAATTGTGATGTAGGTTCTGAAAAAATGTATGATCGCATAATGCAGAAATATTGGTTTCCAAAGATGCGCAAGTTTGTAAATAAGTACATTGAACACTGTATTACTTGTATCGAAACGACACACGGGTCCAAAACAGGGACTGTTGCATTAAATTAACAAAAAAGTAATACCCTTTTATACGATACATTGCGATTGTGTAGGACCATTTGAACGATCAAAAGACAGTTACCAACACATTTTAGTTATCGTAGATGCTTTTACGATATATGTGCAACTTGCTCCGTTAAAATCATTGTCCGGTCCGGAAATGTTACAAATATTTAAAGGACCCTTAATATTATTCGATATACCTACAGTCGTTATAATGGATCAAGCAACTAATTTTACATTCATATCGTTGGTTCGATTTATCAAAACACATGGAATTGACTTGTATTTTTGTTAGAGTTTCAGCCAAGATGGATTTACGACGAGGGCAATTGCAGAAAAGCTTCGTCTGTCTACGTGACAAACAAAAGGGACCTTTTTTGATCAGCACGGTCACACCCTTGCAACTTAATTTACAAGTAAGGCCCGTCGTAAATCGTCGCGGTACCAAGGGGTGACTCGGCCTCGAAACCTCACGGTTTCAGCGGCAGTTAGCCACCACATGGCAATTCTGGGAAATACCCCAGAGTTGCCAAGTCGCCGTCCACCCCCGAACGCACGTGTAGGAGGCTCTGTTCCCCTTCCTCAAGGTACCACGCCAAGGGCGTAATGGAAGGGAGAACTCAAGGTATTAAAACCAGTGAGCAGAGAAAAAACGAGATAGATAGTTACAACAGACACTTAGAACATAGAGACTTAGAATACAGACACCTAGAAGATAGAACACAGAACAGTTAAAATATAGAAATTAGAACATATAGAAACCAGAAGACAGAATAGATAAACCAAACGACACAAGTTTTTCACCGAAACATACACACATTCAGCACTCTCAATCAACATCTGTAAATACAATTTTTCACAATATAAAAACCACGTGTCCACCAAATTCACATTCATCTCGGTCCCAAGCCGTTTAATCTTGGGTGGTCCTTCGAGAACAATACATAGGCGGCACAACGTGCATATATCCAAGGTGAGCGCGCCTTAACAATTTTATTGTCACAGGAGTACCTCGTGCTAACGGGCAGGCCAAACGGTATGTTTCGACGGTAGTAAACTTGCTCACCACGGAAATAAATAAAATTTCAGAATGGCCGAGCAAATTAACTAAATTAATGCTTTCTTTGCATACAACCATTCAGAAAACGACTGGGTTTTCTCCGTATCGTTTATTGTTTCGCGTGGAACGAAGTACGGGCACCGCCGATCTTGCAGAAACTGAATTGCCGGATAAGAATGATCCAATTGACATTATTAAGGAAGAAGAATTAGCATCGTAAAGGCTGACGGATAATGCTCAAAAACAGAATAGTAGATTTGATAAAAAGCGCAGAGTAAACATAGTTTATAAAGACGGTAATACGGTTTTTGTAAAACCAGCGGATGTAAGGCGAGCGAAATTAGAACGTAAATATGTAGGACCATTTGTAGTATCCAAAATTTTAACTAATGATCGATACGAGATTGTTGGAAAAACCGGAAGACCACAAACGGTGCCAAAGGACCGGCGGAGGTTATGGAAAGGCGAGTGGTGAGACGATACGAATACGAATGAAAGTTTCAATGACAAGAGCGACAGTGGAGATGAGCCGTGTTAGCGAATTATATAATGTACGGAATTTTATTATTCGAATTATTTTTGTAATGTTGCTTTCCAGGCAATTAAAAGTAACTTACATATAATTTGTCTCTAATTTATTGCTGCTGTGCAGTTTAACGGTTATCAACATGCCCGTCATGTTGTATGAGTTGCAGTATGAATGAGTTTGAGAATAACGTATGAAAGGCGACAATGTCGTGTACAGAATAGAGCAACGTTATGGATTCGAAGGAGACCTCTATCATGGGTGACAATGAAGCCACGGACTTGGTATGTTATCCTTCGAAAGACGACGTTTCAAAGGTACACGAATTGCACGGAATAGAGGACGTTATAATCTCGATGAAACAATGGATTGTGTACGGAATAGAGTAACACTAGGGGTTCGAAGTAAAACTACACCTTGGGTGACATAAGATAACGGACTTGGTGAAGTATTTGAAGGACGGCGTTTGAAAGATACACAATTCGTGCTAAAGAAGAAACGTCACGGTCTCAAAAAGAAAAAATGTCATAGTTGGAATTTGTTGGGCAAGGTGCTTGTAAGTATCGTTGCCGTGGAACGCTATGGCGTTCGGTGCTGTGTACACGTCTAACATGGCTGTGTGCGTAGGAATATCTGGTGACACTGGCAAGTGCTGTCCGTTGGTGTGGCGTACTTGCGAGTACTGTTACAATATGAGATATTTGTATCATCTGAATTGGGAAATGTTTGTACGTACTTCCTCTCGTGCTACAAGGACGAAGGGCCTTGCTGCTGGAATTGAAGGTTGCTACATCAAATGAGGCGCCAGTGGTATCCTGAGTTAAGCTAAAGTTAAGAATGCTTCTCAAGAGCGCGAAGCATGTCAGGTTGGCCGTGGAGACTTTCGGAGGATGTCTTTCGGACTACACAACGCGGCACAGACATTTCAACGATTTATCGACGAGGTGTTACGCGGGCTAGATTTTTGTTACGCCTACATCGACGATATTTTGGTTGCATCAGCATAAGAAGAGGAGGATGTCTGTCAGTTGGAAGCTGTGTTCAACAGGCTCAAGCAATACGGCGTCGTGGTCAACCCGACAAAATGCGTTTTCGGACAGCCACAGGTCAAGTTCCTGGGATACACAGTAGTTAAGGAAGGCACCCGCGACCACTAGAGGACAAAGTGGAGGCTATAAACAATTACCCGCAGCCCACCACCGCAAAACAACTGAGGCAATTTTTAGGGATGCTAAATTTTTATAGACGATTCATACCCAAAGCCGCGCAGGTGCAAGCGCCCCTCAATAACCTACTCCGGGACAACATAAAAGGGCGCGCGCCCATAAACTGGACACCCCAAGCTTCCGCAACGTTCGAAGAGTCGAAGCGAGTCCTGGCGCAGGCCGCGCTATTATCGCATCCGAAAATGAACGCGGCGCTGTCCATTACCTGCGACGCTTCCGACTTCACCGTAGGCGCCGTCCTCCAGCAACGCGTCGACGACAACTGGCAGCCGTTGGCATTCTTTTCAAAAAAACTCTCAATGACGGAAAGGAATTACGGAACTTACAATAGGGAGTTACTCGCAATATATCTGGCCATCAAACATTTCAAACATATGATAGAAGGACGAAAATTTACAATATTTACAGACCACAAACCCATCACATTCGCTTTCCAACAGAAACCACAAAAGTGCACGCCGAGACAGTTTCGTTACCTGGACTTCATAGGACAGTTTACCACCGACATCAGACACATACCGGGAAAGGACAACGTCGTCGCCGACGCATTCTCCAGAGTGGAAGAAATGAAGCAGCTGTTAGATTTCGAAGACCTCGCGAAATCCCAATCCGAAGACGAAGAGTTGAAAACGTACGTGCGTGACAACACCGGAAGCGCTCTACGTTTAGAAAAAGTGACACTACCTGAAACCCGTACGACAATTTATTGTGACACCTCCACTAACGCCACAAGACCATTCATCACCAAGCCATTGCGACGAGCCGCGTTCGACACCATCCACCGGTTTTCGCACCCGAGAATCAACGCGACGGTCAAACTCGTAACCGAACGGTACGTCTGGCTGTCGATTAAAGCAGATTGCCGGAAATGGGCGCACGGGTGTGTGGAATGTCAACGTTCAAAAGTCACCCGACACGTGCAGGCACCCATCGGAAAATTCACCTCACCTTCAGGAAGATTTGAACATATACATATAGACATCGTAGTTTTACCCGTATCAGAGGGATTCAGGTATTGCCTTACTTGCATCGATCATTTCACCCGTTGGCCAGAGGCCATACCTTTAAAAGGTCAGGAGGCAGCAACCGTGGCACGAACGTTTTACGAGGGATGGATCGTGCGGTTCGGGACCCCCCTCCGCGTTACCACCGACCGAGGTAGACAGTTCGAATCTCACCTTTTTAAACATTTGAATCAGTTAACAGGTACCACCCATTTGCAAACAACGGCCTATCACCCAGCAGCAAACGGGATGGTGGAACGATTCCACTGGCAACTGAAAGGAGCTATTTGCTGCCATCAGAACGCTCGTTGGACGGAGGTTCTTCCTACCATTATGCTTGGCATACGCGCAGCTTGGCGGGAAGATTTAAAATCCACAGCGACAGAACTGGTGTACGGGCGAAATGCTACGCCTACCTGGCGAATTTCTATCGCCCCGACCGAACGAGGCTGATCAGAGTGGTTTCGTAACCACGGCACCCGAAAAACTTTTATTTTTAAGGACCTCGCAAGGACAGACCAGGCGTTCGTACGAAACGACACGGTCAGAGGACTACTCCAGCCACCCTACGATGGACCATTCAGAGTCCTCACTCGCGGTCCGATAACCTTCACCCTTAGCTTCAAGGGCAAACCCGAAACCGTCACCATAGACAGGTTGAAACCAGCCTACACAGTCACAGAGGCAGACGAGCAGACTTCTTACCAACCGGCCAACCAGGAACACCAACCGGCCAGGCAGGAACACCAACGGCCACCATCTACATCAGCATCAGGAACAGCACAGCACACAACGCGATCTGGCAGACGAGTTCGATTTCCTGATCGACTCCAGGTTTCGTGATTCAGTCAATCACTGGCAGGGGAGTGATGTGGCGGGTACGTCGTCGTTAACAAACCCATACCGAACCTCGTTCTATTCTTCCACGCGAACTTTCTCTTTTCCAACTCCTTCAGATTTTAGTTTCCGTTCTTTTGTCTCTCCCTGGGTTAAGACTTGCCTTCGTCCACGAGTAGCCTAAGAAGCGCACATGTGGTATCCAGGTTCGCACGAGGACGAACGGCCCCGCTTTTTACGAATTTTCCGTTTCCACTACTTTCTTCACTTCTATCTTTATCTATCGCTACTCCTGTCTCCCTGTCCTAACAATATAAAAACCCAGTACGCCTACACCTCCAGACAGTTTGTTCCTCTACCGACCATCGCGACGTACCCGCCGAACCGCTACCCGCCGACATACAATTAACAAAGTAAACGATTGTATTTTCTGGACCAATTGTACGCCGACCCTACACTTATACTTTAATAAATTGAGGTGAAAACAGTGTTACGACGTTCCTCACCCACCTCAAGATAAACAAAAACCTGACACCATAGGACCAGGAATGCAGGACCGCACATCGAACATGCATCGAAAATTTTAGACGATAAGATAAAAGCCATAAGAAAAAGATTAAAATTAGAGGTAGAAAAGAAATATTCGACAGAAAGAAAGAAAGAAAAGAAAGATAGGACAGATAAATACAAAACAACCAGACAAGATGTTCAGAGAAATAAACAAAATTTTCAGAAGAACAGAATACGCAAGATTTCCAACATTCAAAACACCAACAAGCAAACAAAACCTGATACGCCAGGCCAACATTGACCTCATAACACTATCCACAGACTGCAATAACATTCAAAATTTAGAAATATTATAGAAGAGAAATATAATCAAATAATCACAGACATTTCAGCCAACATCCCTGACACAATATGTAACTTCTCTGAATCAAACAACGCAATAACACCAAAACCAATAGACACACTGTTAGATTGCTTCACTAACTATTCACAGGTAAAAAAGAAATTCGAATCCCTGAACAACAAAAAATTAGCAAGCAACGATGAGATACCAAACATAGTTTAAAAAAAATTACCACACAATATAATAGCCGGCTACACAATATTATTCAACAATCTGCTAAACCACGCGCATTTCCCGATCAGCTGGAAGAAAGCAAAAACGATACCGATTCACAAAAAAAGAAAGGATATGTCCGGTCGCACAGCCCACCGGCCAGTAAAGAGTCATAAAATAATAAATAGTCCTTTCCAGCCGTCTTCCTAGCCCCTAACAAATTCCTTCCCTACCATAAAGCAGTTCAAGTCGCATCCTGGTCATGTTTCCTATCCCTTACCCCTTTTCGAGTTTTCCCCAAATTATTTAAACTTTTGCACACCACCTCCACCCTCACGTTCTCCTTCCACTAGTTTCCTAATATCCAATCACACCTCCGCATTTTTCGAGACCTTCTTTTCCACCACCTTCAACGTCCAACCAATCAGAACACACACCAACCTAATATATACCCACGCACCACCACAAAACGAGATAGTTCAAAACACACACTTTACGAGGACAAGTAAAACCAAAAGACACATCTCAAGTATCATTCCTTACCTCCGGAAACGATCGTAAGGAAATCACTGTACGATACGCGGTGTAGTGTGTAACAACTCACCTGCCGAAGCAACTAGCCCTGAAAATGGATAGCGCTGAAGCGTCGCGCCTATACTCCGCCGTCAGCGGCAAGAGAGGAGGCACGTGCGTCACTTCGGTGACCGTCCTTCATGAAGCCCTGACGAGTAGGAGGGTCGCGGCGGTGTGCGCAGAAGGGTATGGGCGTGAGCCTGCCTGGAGCCGCCGTCGGTGCAGATCTTGGTGGTAGTAGCAAATACTTCAGCGAGGACCTGGAGGACTGACGTGGAGAAGGGTTTCGTGTGAACAGCCGTTGCACACGAGTCAGTCGATCCTAAGCCCTATGAGAAATCATATGCCGATGAGGTGTCCTTAAACACATGTGCAAACGCAACAATTCGAACGCTAGGTACACACCCATCGGGCGAAAGGGAATCCGGTTCCTATTCCGGAACCCGGTAGCGGAACCGAAATCCATTCGGGCCCTCATTGAGTGTTCGTCGGGGTAACCCAAAATGACCTGGAGACGCCGTCGGGAGATCCGGGGAGAGTTTTCTTTTCTGTATAAGCGTTCGAGTTCCCTGGAAACTTCTAGCAAGGAGATAGGGTTTGGAACGCGAAGAGCACCGCAGTTGCGGCGGTGTCCGGATATTCCCCTCGGACCTTGAAAATCCAGGAGAGGGCCACGTGGAGGTGTCGCACCGGTTCGTACCCATATCCGCAGCAGGTCTCCAAGGTTAAGAGCCTCTAGTCGATAGATTAATGTAGGTAAGGGAAGTCGGCAAATTGGATCCGTAACTTCGGGATAAGGATTGGCTCTGAGGAGCGGGGCGTGTCGGGCTTGGTCGGGAAGCGGGTCTGGCTGACGTGCCGGGCCTGGGCGAGGTGAACCTGTGGTGTCTCCGCATGGGATCCGAGCTCGGTCCCGTGCCTTGGCCTCCCGCGGATCTTCCTTGCTGCGAGGCTTCCGTTGGCGGCCTGCCGTCGGCGGTCGTCCTCTTCGGCCGCCATTCAACGCTCAGCTCAGAACTGGCACGGACTAGGGGAATCCGACTGTCTAATTAAAACAAAGCATTGCGATGGCCCCCACGGGTGTTGACGCAATGTGATTTCTGCCCAGTGCTCTGAATGTCAACGTGAAGAAATTCAAAAAAGCGCGGGTAAACGGCGGGAGTAACTATGACTCTCTTGGGGTCGTTTGAGGTGTCGGGCCGGCTTGCCGGTACTAGTATCCGAGACTCGCGGGGGATGATCATAGTTACGGAAGCATGATGCGTCTTACACGGCATTAAGTTGCCCTAGCCTCTCATGTTTCAATTGTCGTAGTTCGTACCTCCTTGTGGTCTCGCTGGAATGCCTGTAGTCCTCTACGGAGGGCACAGAGTTCGAAACCGGCTACTGCGAAGCGCCTCAAGGGCTTCGGCCCAAGCGCCACACCCCACGCACGTTGTGAGGCCAGAAAGCGGGTGCGGCTACATAGGGGACCCCGGCTGCCAATCCGGGTGCTCCCCTGCATTCAGATAAATATGGAGGACAAAAATAAAAGAACATTGCCGCCGGGTTCTCGAATGGCCCGGCATCTAAATGCGATGAATGAACGTACTGTGACCGGCGGAAGTAACCCTGCTGCGAATGTGCGGTGCAGACAGGAAGCGGCACCGAGTAGTGGCGGTGCCGCGGTGTCATCGACGCGGTTCGTCTGCGAGCACTGCAGCAGGGACTTCCAGACAAAAATTGGGCTAGGGGTGCACGTTAGACGTAAACACCCCATCGAAGCCAACGACGCCGTTCAGGTCGACAGGCTTCGGCCTAGGTGGAGTGAGGAGGAGGCGAGACTAATGGCGAGGGAAGAGGCGAAGGCCTCTCTTCGCTGGGGTAAGGCTGTTGAACACCTTCACAGCCAGTTTCCCCAGAGGACTCTTGAGGCCATCAAGGGTAAGCGCCGACAGGGGGCTTATCGCGAGATGGTCCAAGAGTTCTGCCAACAGGCCTCTAACATCGAGGCCGATGACGGCGCTGTAAGCAGGGACATCGAGGCCGATGACGGCGCTGTAAGCAGGTCCGAATCGGTGATGATAGGAGCCGACGGACCAAGAGCAGTCGTTAGTCAAGCCATTGCTGATTATACCGCCGCTAGTCTTGGACCTCAGGACGAACTTGGGAGACTCCGATCCGCGATCAGAGAGTTGGTGGATCGCTCAGAGAGGATCGGAAGCTTTCAGGCTAGCTTTCAGCTTTGTTAAAAAATAGTCTAGAGATAGATGTAGAAATAAAATCATTAACACTACTAAACAACAAAAAAAAGGAAAGCATAATTAAAATGCAGATGGTAAGTTTGGAAGATAAAATTACAGTTAAAACAAACAAGAAAAAGTTGAGGGGAAAAAAGATCTACATAGATGATGACCTGACCAAACGAGAACAAGAAATACAGAAAAAATTGCAAAAACAGTAGCTGAGGAAAGAACCAAAGGGAATAGGGTTAAAATTGGGTAGAAGAAAGCGTATGTTAGGGGCTTGGGGTTGATCTTTCGATCGTTCAAGCTTTGCCGGTTTTTGCACGTGTGTGCCGACTAATGTTCTAGGCTTCGAAGGACCAGTTTCTTGATTGAAACACTAAGTTTTTATTTGTGGTCTATTTTATACAACTAATTCTAGATACAAAGTCTATTGCGAAGTGAGAGGTGTTTCACTTGCGAGTTGCTAACTGTTTCTTCCGGAGTCTCTCCGGTTTCCCTCGAAGAAGACTCCTCTTTTCCTAAAAACACCCTGATTGGTGATTTTTCCTTTTCTAAATCACCAATCAGTTTACTCCGGTGCATCGCAACCTCCCTCCATTTCGCCCTTAGCGCGTTATCTCAGGGTGGGGT
>NW_017101548.1:49674-61024 GCF_001263275.1 Habropoda laboriosa
CTTTTCTAGGCTTTGTTAAAGTCAAGTGGCCCATCGACGTTGGCAAAAGTCGTGGGCCACTTTTCTATTTTTCTGGTCCTAGGGACTAAGTGTCGCAGGCAACGCAATAAACACTTGTGGTGTTTTGAAAAGGCGATTTTTGCCTGCGACGGCGACCACTTGACTCGCTGCCATAAATCCGGCTACAGGATACGCCTTAACAGCGTATATCAATGGAAATAAATATGTTCGGAAAGAAGAATATAACAATAATGAAGAAGGATTATTTCTTGATGGAGAGGCAGGCAAGAATAAGACGCAATAACCCACAAAGGATAAGCAAAGAAATGAAGCCGCAGAGCATTATTTTCTGGAATATACATGGACTGCAAAATTTATATAATATTTCAAACAAAGAATATATAGACTGCATACAAAACAGCGTAATAATAAGCCTAAATGAAACGTGGACAACAACCACTACCCTGAAGCTGCCTAGGTTCATGAGTAACTACAAATATGTAGTAAGTACAACAAACAAAACCCACTCCTCAAGTAGAGCTAGTGGGGGCCTATGTATATTGTATAATCCTACTATAGTAAAAAATTTCAAAGTACTAAGAGAAAGCGAGTCATGGCTATGTATAAAATGTAATATAAACCATAACGACTACATCATTTGCAATGTCTACATCAAAGAAGATAACGCAGAATATAGGTTGAGAACTTTAGCTGAAGTATTAAATGAGGTAAAGGAGAGGCACACAGGCAATATTATAGTAGGAGGAGACTTCAATACAAGAATTGGAAACCTCAACCAGATAGATGAGGAATGGTCACTTATTACCAAACTAGGAAATAAAAGACACGCATCGGATCCAATAATCACCATGAGGGGTAGACTACTATGTGAACTGTTGGAGGGAATGGGCATGGTAGTGTTAAATGGGAGAAGCAAGTCAGACAGCAAAGGTACCAATACTTATGTAGGAAAAAACAAATGCAGTACTTTGGATCTGGCATGGATTGAAGTAACACTACTTGAAAGGATAATCGATTTTGAGGTCAAGGAAATGGGAACATCTGATCATGTCCCTATAATAATACAAATTGAGAATGACCCGGAACTAAAAAGTACACCAGCAAATGCAAAAACATTAAAAAAACTCAAATGGAACCAGAAAAACACAGAAACTTATCAACAATGGTTAGAAAACTACTTATGCGAAAATGACTTAAATGCAGAAAATAAAAATTTGCAAGAAATGCACGAAATACTCATTGAAGGAATAAAAAAGGCTGCAAAAAACGCGGATATGGAACAAACACTAAATATTATTAGTGGAACAGGTAGAATAAATAAAGAGTGGTTTGACAAAGATTGTAGGAAATGCAGGAAAGAGCTCAAAATGCAAATCCGAATTTACAGAAAGAATCAAGACGAAAGATCAATGGCAAAATATATAGAACTTAGAAATAGATACAAGAACCTAATAAAAAGCAAGAAAAAGGAAAACATGGAGAAACTCCAGAAGGCCATGGGAGAAGTAAGGGACGCAAGAAACTTTTGGAAAACAGTAAAAAAACTTAGAAACAAACCATTGACTGAATGTGAGGTGAAGTCCGAGGAGTGGGAACGTTACCTCAAAAAAATTCATAAAACCAGTGAACCATCAACAACTATCTATAAAGACGCAAGACACCCTTTTCTTGACAAACCAATCGAATTTACCGAGTTGCAGAAAGCATTAAAAAGACTAAAGACAAACAAGTCGCCAGGACCAGACGGAATACCGAATGAGTTCTACAAACACCTCCCTCAAAATGCAAAATTCATGCCTCTTCGAATAATGAATGAAGTGACGGAGAAAGGAACGATTCCAGACAGCTGGAGTAATACTCAACTTACTATGCTATATAAAAAGGGAGACCCAAAAGATCCAAACAATTACAGAGGCATAGCTCTAGCAAATGCAATCCTGAAAATTTTCACCTTAATTATGACCAACAGACTGAATACATGGTGTGAAAGCAGCGATATCCTTCCGGAAGGACAATCAGGTTTCAGGGCTGGAAGAGGATGCGAAGATAACATTTTCACGCTACAATACAAAATAGCAGAAACCCTCCAGACACCTAAAACGAAACTGTACATCTTGTTTGTTGACTTCAGAAAGGCCTTCGACTCGATCCATCACACCCTTCTATGGCACAAGATGTACAGTGCGGGTGTCAGCTCCAGAATGACAAAACTAGACAGGAGAACTCTACATACAGCCCTACTTATCAAAACATAAAAGACCTCTCAGAAACTAAACTGGAGGAATACCCCACACTCTTCTATGGCACAAGATGTACAGTGCGGGTGTCAGCTCCAGAATGACAAAACTAGACAGGAGAATTCTACATACAGCCCTACTTATCAAAACATAAAAGACCTCTCAGAAACTAAACTGGAGGAATACCTGAAATTGAATATCCCAATAAAATACAAGAGAACATTCGCTCAATTAAGATTAGCAGGGAGGGGCGTATGGAGACTAAGAAGCAAAGACGGAACCGCTTATCATATTAAGGAAGAAAACATATGTCACCTGTGTAATAATAATGCTTGAGAATCGATAAAACACGTATTAAGAGAATGTCCGATGTACGACGAATCCAGATCGCATGACTTTAACCCTCTATGGGCCGAATTTTTGTTTTAAATATAAAAAAATTGTTGGAACGGAAAGTCAACAATTATAAACCTATATATGCAGATGAAAAAAAATTTCCAGTTTAAACAGTTTTATTACAATAAATTCACTGTGTGACTTTCAGGTAACAACGGCTTATAATGTTTGCACTCCTGTGTATAAAAACTTAAGCGTGAAATTCTACGAAGCAGTTTGCACTTGGCGTTAAACATAAATGTACATTGCATTTGGAACATTTTATTTTCGGAACTCCTTTACACCCGGGCTTTTTGCAGCGTCCTCTGTTGTCCGAAAAAATTGGCCAATGTGCTACTTCATCTTTTCGCACGTTTTGTACTGGAAGTACGGTATTTGGTTTCCTTTTTCTTTTTTATTGTAATTGTTTATCTACGTCAGTTGAAACAGGACGCCTTCTTTTCTTACGGATTCCTTTGTGCTCCTGACATAAACAGATGCAATGTCAGTTTTAAATTTCAATAAAGTATATTGACGCCCGGGGCTTACAGAATGCGATGAACAGTCTCGCTTATATAACAGCCAAGCATTGACCACCGTTAAATCTAATAGATGAAACATTATGCGGTGGTACCACTTCATTGATCGAATTTTTATTCGATACAACGCTATCAATGAATCAACCAAGTCTACTCCATCCATGTGTTGGTTCTATATTTTTACTATATTTGGACGTTGTACATCAATCATTCTTTTCATTTTTTTTGTCCCACCTTTTCACTATGTCTATTGGTTCCATTTCGTAAAATGTGCTCATCAAATGAACGGCCTTATTGTCGTACCACTTCACCGCATTTATAGTGACCCTGTCAATAGATGTAGAAAGTGCTTCATAACTTCCTCTGCCCTTAGTTTTCATGACTTTATCTGACGAAAACTCACAGTTTTTTAGTCGGTTTGACCGCACAGTTGCAACACTGAATTCCAAATTTTTCTAATTCAGTTACTAAAGTAACGGTTGAAAACCAATTGTCGAAACAGATTTTGTGAAATAATTGCTTGGGTACAATTTTTGATAAGCGTAATACTACATTGCCACTACTTCCAACATCAGGTAATTCGTGATCATGTATCACTTTGACGGTGTAAATTTCAAAATTGTAAATGAGTCCTGATGAATCGCACAACAAAAAAGCTTTGTAGCCCCATTTTTTAGGTTTTTTAGGCATATACTGTTTTAGCCTGTGTCTTCCTTTGAATGGTATTATTTGTTCGTCAACACATACGTGTTCAGACATCGGAATACAATTAAAATTTTTAACCAATTTATCCAGAATGGGTCTTATTTTTTGTAAACTATCCGTAACCTCTGAATTGTTTGATTAGCCTGTAAATTTCTACTAAAATGTATTTTGGATTTTATTTCTTTCCATCGCGTACGACTCATAGTATCGGCAACAGCAGACACTCTGGTCTCTGACTTCCAATACATTTCAGATCTTGGTAACCCGTAAATAGACATAAAAAAACTGCAACCAAAGAATTGTTCTATTTCGTTCGCTGAAACAGCTATGGGTGTTGCTGGATCACATTGCAATGCATACGTATTGGTATAGTCAACTATATCACTTATAATTTCCGTGTCAAATAGTTTTCGAAAATAGGTCACAGGAGAATGGGGCGCTTCGGGGACATTAGGGCAATCTCCTTTCCAAGGGCGATGACAACTATTATTATTCATCTGGGATATTGTTGCCAAACAATTCTTTGTGGTCCTGAATTTTCCTCATTAAATTCTTCGTCACTGTCCATTATATTTATCCGTCGTCGGGGAAATACTATTAAATCTTCATCGGACTCAGAATCTAATAATGAATCTTCTGATCTATTACCGCTGATGCATCTAATTCTAATTCCTCTTTTATTTTTATCTGATTTTGCATTCATATTTTGGGTATATGATGTATAAATCTGAAAACAGGAGAAAGCACAAGCTTTATCCTAAATATACCGAAATCTGCCATAATAGCCCACTATAACCTCAAAGTTACGGAACTGTATCATAAAAAAATAGTAACAAAATGATAATTGAAATGCAAACTAATAAGTTGTTATTGATATACAAACCCAGAGCTATTATATACACTATTTTTTGTTCGGTAAACACCGACAGAAGAACAAATAATATCAATTGGAACAAATGGTTTCGCTTGCTTCTACTGCAGACAGTTTGCACGGCATTTGTTTTGTTATTTCAGGTTGATGGTACTAGCAACCGTCATGAATATTGGTATTGGTTGTCTCGGAGACATTATAGAATTAAGATGTGTATGCCATCTCATAAAAAAAACTAAAATTATTTAGTAAAATGTCGATAAATTAGCATGTGACCTGAAAGTTACATGAGCCCATAGAGGGTTAAGTACGAAAGCATCACAAAGATCCTTAAATCGGATGCTGAAGAAGACGTAAAGAAGATGCAATACTCTACGAATAGTGCAATAAGAATCAGAGCACTCTGCCTAGATGAATGATTCATATTAAATGCCAAGATGCAATGGAACTGAAAATCGCTCAACCAAAGATTTTTCTTAGTCATAGTTTAAATTTTAAATCTTATATCTTTGTTTTACCTACATATTTCTATAGGCTCATTTTAAAGTTAATAGTTTAATATAGTATAAGTATAAATATAATACCCTAGAATACCATGGTACTACAAACACATATGTATAACACAAGATTGTAATAGGCTTCTGCCTAAACCAATTAACAATAAATAAAAAAATAAAATAAAAAAACACTCCAGCGGACTATAATTCCCCTTAGCGGCACCAATAACATGTCTTCGACAATTACCAGGCAAACGAATGCAACATTCAAATCTCAGTGTTAATGCCCGTGATAGTTTCAAAATCAACTTTCGGACTTGGATTGTATTTGCACGTGGTGTGCCGACTTTAATTCAAAACCTTCTCGAAGGACCACCCAGTTATACTGGGACTAGTGAGATCGATACAATTTTAGCTGGTTGCTACTTGGTGTTTGTTGGACGACTGACCGTCGACGTCGTTCCTCGGACGTCCGTTGGAGAGTTTTTAGTTAGAGCACGCTGATTGGTTAAATAGTTAACCATTACATTTACCAATCAGGGTGTCTAATAGCGTCTTCACCGCCCTTCCAGTGCGCCCTTAGCGCGCTGTCACCTTGGCAGGGTGGGAGACGGCCGCGTGGGGTGGGCGGAAAGTCCCAAAAAGCTGGAATTTCCTCCGGGTGACTCATCGGCAAGCGTACCGTTACAGGTAGATGTGCCGTTCGGAAATTCGTGGTTTATGGCATGTTCGTAGGCTATTGAGCGCGAAGGACAGAAATTACTAAAAATCCAACAAGCAATTCTAGTGACCCTCGCCAGGTTGTAATTAGACACGTACAAGCAGTAAACGAAATCCTGAACTCAAAAATAACCGTTGCCGTTCGATCGTGCCAAGCAAGAATTTCACTCTATCCTCCCTCCTTTTTCTTCGTTTTTTCTTCTTCGTCTTCTTGCTCGCGTTCAGCCGAAGAAACGTAATACGAGAGAAGTAGGAGAAACCTGTTCACAGAAGGAGACCGCCGCCTCCCCCATCACAACACCCTTCTCTTGCGCCCTCAACGCGCGTTACCTTGGAGAGGGGGTGGCGATGTCTGGCAATAGCGGGGAACTTCCGCCAGGTTCGACTTCGCCGGTCTCTTGACCGTCGAGACTGTATATGTCGACCCTTTGGAAGACCCTTTGTTATGGCAAGGTACTTAGCTATTGAGGACGAGAGAAATGAGTTTCTAAAACTCTGGAGTTGTAAATCGAACTTTATCTCGTCAGGATATTTTTTACTCGACACTCATGTTAACAATAACCAAAAATCCTAATCTCAAAAACAGCCTCTTTCCCACGTCCGTGCCATAAATCGTTGCGCTCAACAGTTGTCAGAGCATCGCCGATAAGGAAATGGCCTGGAGTTAAGGGTGTGAGGTCTATTGGGTCATGGGAAAGGGGTTGGAGTGGTCGGGAATTTAAGCATGCCTCAATTTGTATTAAAATAGTGTAAAATTAATCAAACGTCAAGCATTGTTCACCAGTGACCCTTTTTAGGTGTGTTTTTACGGACTTCACTGCACTCTCCCAAAGTCCTCCGAAGTGTGGTGCGTGTGGTGGGATCAAATGCCATTCTATTTGTTCTTGTGCTAAGTATGTTCGAACATGATTATTGTGGGTTTCATCCCTTAGCAAGGCACCGAGCTGATTCAACTCGTTCCTTGCTCCTACAAAATTTGTCCCATTGTCTGAATAAATAGAATGACATTTTCCCCTGCGTGAGATGAACCGGTAGAGACAATTTAAAAATGCGTCGCTGCTAAGATCGATTGCCAGTTCGATGTGTATGGCCTTGGTCGAAAAACAAATAAATAGACAAATATAGGTCTTATGGGCCACCCTTCCGCGTCCCCTTTCCCTTATTAGAAAGGGACCTGCGTAGTCCACTCCGCAGGTAGCAAAGGCGCGTGCCGCTGTAACCCGGGCAGCGGGTAAGTTTCCCATAAGATAGCTTGAACCCGTTGGCTTTGTTCGGAAACATCGAATGCACTTATGCAGAATTTTTTTTATTAGGCGTTTACCACCAAGCGGCCAAAAACGAGTGCGTAATGACGCAAGTGTTGCTTGGCAACCGGCATGAAGCAATCTACGATGTTCGTATTCAACGAGCGTAATGGTAAATCTATGATCAGCGGGTAACAATACTGGGTGACGGTGAGCATACGGTATCGGAGCATTCCTTAATCGTCAGCCCACCCTGATTAATCCGTCAGAGCCTAGGAAGGGGTTAAGCGATCGAGTTTTATTTGAATGTGCAACTGGTGTCTCTGATTTTAATGCCTTAATTTCGGTAGCAAAACATTTTTCTTGAACAAGTCTGATCAACAATCGTTCTGCCTCTGCAAGCTCAGATGTCGTCAAATGATACAGGGTGGGTTTGTTGGAATTTGGGGTTGTGGTTCCGGAGGTGCGATCGCGAAGTCTAGTTTTTAGTCGGTTTATGAATCGAAGAATGTAAGCTGTGATGCGTTGTAACTGTGCATAGTTAGAGTACCGCGTGGGTAAATCAAAAGAGTCTGATTCTAATATACCTGTCATCGACAAACAGGTAGTGTCAGTCTGCCGTGCCTCAGGTATATCCCTTACAATGACGTCTCCGGATGGCCATTGGGCGGCTTCTTGTGTAAGCCAGGTCGGCCCGTGCCACCACAACTTGTTGTCCCTTAATTCCATTGCCGTCGCGCCCCGAGAAATAATGTCCGCGGGATTGTCGGATGATGACACATGGTGCCAGTGATTGGGGTCAGTTAATTACTGAATCTGAGAGGTGCGGTTTGCGACAAATGTTTTCCATCTTGTCGGCTGATCTCTGATCCACGCGAGGACAATCGTAGAGTTAGTCCAGTAATGTTCCACGTCAATGTCAAGCTGAAGTGCATGTTTCACAGTGTTTGCTAGCTGAGCTAGCAGCAATGCTCCACATAATTCCAACCGTGGTAGAGTGATCGATTTTAACGGCGCGACTCGTGACTTCGCACACAATAAATTGCTGACCCATACATGGGTGTTAACTAGAGTGCGCAGGTAGATGCAAGCTCCGTATGCACGTTCAGAGGTATCGGAGAACCCGTGCATCTCAATTCGTACCTTATTGCTACTAATTACACATCTTGGAACTGTTATTGACCCGACATTAAGCAATTCGCTTCGAAATCGCGACCATTGTGTGTGGATGAGTTGGGGCAAACTTTCATCCCAGCCTGCCCGTTTCTGCCACAGTTGTTGCATTATCAACTTGGCCTTGGTTATTATAGGCCCAAGCAGTCCGAGTGGATCAAAGATCTGAGCGATTTCCGACAAGATGACGCGTTTCGTGATGCGATTGGATGAATAACTTTTTACCGCGTAGTGGAACTCGTCTGATTTCGTGGTCCACAGTAATCCTAGGGTTTTCAGGTCCCTATCGGCGGTTTTTATTGTGACAGCGCCCCTGTTTTCGTTCATTTCCGTGACTATGGATCTGCCACAGTTGTTGCATTATCAACTTGGCCTTGGTTATTATAGGCTCAAGCAGTCCGAGTGGATCAAAGATCTGAGCGATTTCCGACAAGATGACGCGTTTCGTGATGCGATTGGATGAATAACTTTTTACCGCGTAGTGGAGCTCGTCTGATTCCGTGGTCCACAGTAATCCTAGGGTTTTCGGGTCCCTATCGGCGGTTTTTATTGTGACAGCGCCCCTGTTTTCGTTCATTTCCGTGACTATGGACGGGTTATTGCTAGCCCATTTTCGCAAAGTGAAACCTGATTGTTCTAATATTTTTATGAGACTATGACGCAATTCAAAAGCCTCCTCAATGGTTTCGCATCCAGTAAGCAGGTCGTCCACATAAAAATCTTGTATGATTGCGCGACTTGCTATTGGAAATGATTCCGCGTGTTGGCGACCGATTTGACTCAAGACGCGTGTAGCCAGAAATGGAGCCGCGGCCGTGCCATAGGTCACCGTATTCAATTCATATGTTTGAATAGGTGAATTTGGATTCGAGCGCCAGAGTATGCGTTGCAGTCTGCGATCTTCCTGACAAACGCGAATCTGTCTGTACATTTTTTCAATATCGGCAGACAGAACGAAGCGGTGTTTCCTGAACCGGAGAAGAATGGAAAACAAATCGCTCTGCACGGTGGGACCAACTAACTGAGTATCATTTAATGAGATACCTGACGAAGTCTTTGCGGAGCCATCGAAAACAACACGAATTTTTGTGGTGGTGCTTGAATTTTTAAATACTACGTGGTGAGGCAAATAGTAACTGGATTTTGAATGGTCATTGTCATCTACATCCACGCGTGTCATGTGACCCAGGGTTTCGTATTCGGCCATAAATGCTAAATATTGCTCGCGAAGTTCCGGATTTCTAGAAAATCGCCGTTCCATCCCAATCAAGCGTCTTTCCGCCTGACTTCGCGATTCTCCTAATTGTTCTATGTTATCCCCTTTTGGGATTGCTACTATATACCGTCCGTCCGTGTCGCGTTGTGTCGTGTCTGTAAAATGTCTTTCAGCGTCTGTGATTGGAGGATGTGTTTGGGTGTTGTTGGAGCAACCCTGCGTTTCAACCTCCCAGAATTTCTCTATTGCAAGCTGAAGTTTGTCGTCGGTTGCAAGATGGCACGCACTAACCCCCTCCCTCTTCGTACTACGTGGGCAGGTCAGTGCTCCCCCTAATATCCACCCGAGTCGAGTTTTCTGCCACACCAGATTACCCTGTCCTGTCCTGTGCTGCCCAATACACAGCAATTTCCAAAACAGGCCGGCTCCGATTAGCAGGTCAACCCGACTGGGGTGGTCAAATTGCGGATCCGCGAGCAAAATTCCAGAAGGAGTGGTAAGTGCCTCTCGGGTTACTGGTACGTTGGGCATGTCTTCGGTGATATTTTTTATTACCAAGCAAGATAAATCTGATCTAAAATTACCACAGCGCGATTTTATCGTCACGTTTGTTTTGCGTTTGACAGAATTAGCTACTCTACTTAAACCCCCCACGGTCACATCTATTGTCGAGGCTGGCAGGCCCAACCTTTCACAAAAACTATTGGTAATGAAATGGACTTGCGGTCCGACGTCTAGCAGCGCGCGACACTCGTGTGCGTTACCCCTTGCATCTTCGATATAAACAATTGCGGTGGATAGCACGGTATATTCTACGGTGGACTCCCTTGAATTCGAGATATATGATTGTATACCGGATGTCGAGGGTCTATCTTGCTCATGGTCACGAACAGAGGTCACTTCGGATACGCGATTTGAGGGTTTTTCCCGGTCTGTGGTTGCTTCGTCTCGATGTAGCAGTGTGTGATGTTTTCTTCCACACTTTCTACAAACGCCTCGAGTACAACCCTTTATGCTGTGCCCTAGCGCGAGACAGTTGAAACAGCATTGAAGGCGTTTCACTGTCTCGTGCCGTTCTGGGTGCTGCATTGCTAATAGTTTAGCACAATGATGCAGTTGATGGTTGCCCTTGCATAAGGCACAATTATTCTGCGCACTTGAAACATGGGTGGCTATTGGGTCGGAAGTTGTCCTACCCTTATGGAGTGGTTTGGAAGCATACATTGGAGGTTGAGTGTTGATCATCGTTCGTTCAAGGAATTTAGCTTGTTGTTCGATAAACTGCACGAAATCTCTGAATCCTAGTCTCTCGGAACGCTTAATTAAATGCTTATCCCATTCCCTCTGTGTAATCGGATCTAGCTTTTTCGATAAGACAAGAACCAATAGAGTGTCCCATGTGTTCACTGGTTCACCTAACGCTCCTAACGCAAGAACATGATTTTTTGCCGAATCTATAAATTCTCTCAGTGAGGACGAACTGTGTCGTTTCACTGATGCTAATTCTAATAACGCATTCGTATGGTGGTGAATCAACGAAACAGGGTCCTCGTAGCGACTCTTCAGGCTCTCCCATGCTACTTTATAATTGCTGTCTGACACGCCTAACGATTGGATTGTACGAGCCGCGGGGCCCTTCAGGGCGGAATTTAAGTAATGAAACCGTTGAATGTCTGAGAGTGAAGAGTTACTATGAATTAATGATTCGAACGTGTCCCTGAAACGCAGCCAATCGTTATAGTTTCCATCGAA
>NW_017101549.1:0-241 GCF_001263275.1 Habropoda laboriosa
TAATGAAATATTTCACTTTAAAAATTATTCCTTCAGTTAAATGTATACAACGAAATCTTACAATTTTTTAATCCCGAATATAAAGGTGTGTTTGGTTCTTCAATATCTTACATGGTTGGTTTGTTACTCTTAAACGATGCGAATGGCCACCTATAATGTCGGCTAGGCGATTGTAGTCCTTCGCGAATTTCACATAACCTACTGCGGCGATATTAGTACTCGAAATGGTGTTTGATTCTGC
>NW_017101550.1:0-7658 GCF_001263275.1 Habropoda laboriosa
CCCACATGGTAGTTCGAAAATTCGCCGCCGATGTCCAGAATTCATAGCAGAATCATTCTCTATTTGGAGTACGAGTATCGTACCGGTACGTTACGTGAAAATCGCGAAGAAATAATATCTCTAGCGTTACGTTATATGTTTATTTTCGATTCGTTTAAGAGTAACACGGGATCCGTTTTAGCTATTGAAAAACAAACCACACTTTTGTATTCGGTACCAAAAAAAGGTAAGATTTCGTTGGTCACATTTAGTTGCAGGAATCATTTTCAAAGTCGGAATATTTAGTTATCTGTATTTGCCACTACCATCGTCGAGAGAAAATTCAACGCCGATGTCCAGAATGCATAGCAGAATTGTACTCCATTTGGAGTTCGAGTATCGTACCTGTACGTTACGTGAATATCGCGAAGTGATACTATCTCCATGAGCGACGTTATATGTGTATATTCGCTTGGTTTAATGGTAACACGGGAACCTTTTGAGCTATTGGAAAAACAAACCACAACTTTGTATTCAGTACCAAAAAAAGGTAAGGTTTCGTTGGTCACATTTAGCTTTAGGAATTACTGTTGAAGTCGAAATATATAAATATCTGTGTTTTCCCCCACCATCGTTGTTCGAAAATTCGACGCCACGTCCAGAATGCATATCGGAATCAAACACCATTAGAGTACGAATATCGCCACATTAAGTTAGGTTAATGTTGCGAAGAACTACTATCGCCATGCCGACGTTATAGGTGTATATACGCTTCGTTTAACAGGACCAAGGGTGCCGTGTGAGACATTGAAGAAACATGGACACATTTATATTCTTGGGCAAAAAATTCTAAGATTTCGTTGGATACATTTAGCTGAAGGGATTATAATTAAAGTCGATATCATTAATTATCTGTATTTGTCCACACCATCGTAGTTCTAAAATTCAATGCCGTCGTCCAGAATGCATAGCCGAATCGCACGCCATTTATATCAGAAGGATCGTCCCAGTATGATACGCGAAGGTCGCGAAGAACTATTATAACCATGTGCGACGTATTGTATGTATATTCGCTTCGTTTAACAGAGACACGGGAAGTGCTTGAGCTATTGAAAAAAAGCCACACCCTCGTATTCGGTACCAAAAAAATGTAAGATTTCGTTGGGAACAATTATTTGTAGGGAATATTTATAATGTCGTAATATTTAATTATCTGTATTAGCCCCCACAATCGTCGTTCGAAAATTCGTCACCGATGTCCAGAATATATAGCAGAACTGTACTCCATTTAGAATACGAGTACCGTACCGGTACGTTACGTGAACATCGCGAAGAAATAATATCTCCATGAGCGACGTTATATGGGTATATTCGCTTCGCTCAACAGTAACACAGGAAACGTTTGAGCTTTTGAAAAAACGAACCACACTCTTGTATTCGGTACCAAAAAAAGGATAGATTTCTTTGGTCACATTTAGTATTATGAATCATTATTAATGTCGAAATATTTAAATATCTGTGTTTTCCCCCACCATCGTAATTCGAAAAATCGACGCCACGTCCAGAATGCATAGCGAAATCAAACACCATTCGAGTACGAATATCGCCGTACTATGTTATGTTAATGACGCGGAGATCTACAATCGCCTAGCAGACGTT
This sequence comes from Habropoda laboriosa, assembly GCF_001263275.1. Taxonomy (NCBI): domain Eukaryota; kingdom Metazoa; phylum Arthropoda; class Insecta; order Hymenoptera; family Apidae; genus Habropoda; species Habropoda laboriosa. The sequence goes on from NW_017101550.1 coordinate 1,639, forward strand.
ATAGGTGTATATTCCCTTTGTTTAACAGTAACATGGGAACCGTTTGAGCTATTCAAAAAACAAACCAGAACTTTGTTTTCAATACCCAAAAAAGGTAAAGTTTCGTTGGTCGCATTTAGCTTTAGGAATTACTTTTAACGTCGAAATATTTGTTTATCAGTATTTTCCCACACTTCGGAGTTCGAAAATTCGACGCCGGTGTCCAGGATGCATAGCAGAACAGTACGACATTTAGAGGACGAGAATAGTCCCAGTATGATATGCGAAGGTCGCGAAGAACTACTATAACCATGTGCGATGTTATATGTGTACATTCGCATCGTTTAACAGTAACACGGCAACCGAGTGATATATTGAAGAACCAAGCGCAGCTTAGTATTCGGTACCAAAAAAAGATAAGATTGATTTAGCTGACGGAATTATATTTAATGTCGAAATACTTAATTATCTGTATTTTCCCCCACATCGTAGTTCCAAAATTCGATGCCGGTGTCCAGAATGCATAGCAGATCCGTAGGCTATTTATAGGTCAAGAATCGTCCCAGTATGATATGCGAAGGTCGCGGAGAAGTACTAAAACCATGTGCGACGTTATATGTGTATATTCGCTTCGTTTAAAAGTAAGACCGGTACCGTTTGAGTTTAGACTAACTAAGCACACCGTTGTATTCGCTATCAAAAAATGGTAAGATTCAGTTGGTCACTTTTACTTTTAGGAATTATTATTAACGTCAAATAATTAATTAACTGTATTTTCCACCACCATCGTAGTTCGAAAATTCGACGCCACGTCCAGAATGCATATCGGAATCAAACACCATTAGAGTACGAATATCGCCGCATTAAGTTAGGTTAATGTTGCGAAGAACTACTATCGCCATGCCGACGTTATAGGTGTATATACGCTTCGTTTAACAGGAACAAGGGAGCCGTGTGAGACATTGAAGAAACCAGCACACATTTATATTCGAGACCAAAAAATTCTAAGATTTCGTTGGATACACTTAGCTGAAGGGATTATATTTAAAGTCGATATCATTAATTATCAGTATTTGCCCCCACCGTCGTAGTTCTAAAATTCGACGCCGATGTCCAAAATGCATAGCATAATCGTACTCCATTAAGAGTACGAGAATCGTACCGGAACGTTACGTGAATATCGCGAAGAACTACTCTCTCCAAGCCCAATGTTGTACGACAATTGCCGCAGTATGTTATAGGAATGTCGCGAAGAACTCCTATCCCCTAGCCGATGTTATAGGTGTATAATCCCTTCGTTTAACTGTAACTCGGCAACCGTGTGAGATATTGAAGAACCAAGCACACCTATGTATTCGGGATCAAAAAAATTGTAAGATTTCGTTGGATACATTTAGCTGAAGAAATTATATTTAAAGTCGAAATATTTAATTATCTGTAGTTTCCCCCACCATCGTAGTTCGGAAATTCGACGCCGATGTCCAGAATGCATAGCAGAAACGTACGCCATTTAGAGGACGAGAATCGTCCCACTATGATATGCGAAGGTCGCGGAGATCTACCATAACAAGGTGCGAAGTCAAATGTGTATACTTGCATCGTTTATCAGTAACACCAGAACCGATTGATCTTTGAATAACAATGCACACGTTTGTATTCGGTATCAAAAAATGTTAAGACTTCGTTGGTCACATTTAGTTTTAGGAATTATTATTAACGTCGAAATATTTAATTATCTGTATTTTCCCACGCCATCGTAGTTCGAAAATGCGGCGCCGAAGTCCTGAATGCAAAGCAGAACCGTACTCCGTTCAGAGTGCGAGTATCTTACCGGTACATTACGTGAAACTCGCGATGACCTACTATCACCTAGCCGACGTTATATGTGTATATTCGCTTCGTTTATCAGTAACACGGGAACCGTTTGAGCTATTGAAAAAACAAACCACACCTTTCAATTTGGTACCAAAAAAAGGTAAGGTTTCGTAGGGAACATTTACTTGTTGGAATTATTTTGAAAGTCGATATAATTAATTATCTGTATTTGACCCACCACCGTTGTTCGTAAATTCGACGCCGATGTCCAGACTGCATTGCAGAAATGTTCTGCATTTAGAGTACAAGTATCGTACCGGTACCTTGCGTGAAAATCGCGTAGAAATACAATGTCCAAGACCTACGTTATATATGTTTATTCGCTTTGTTTAACAGTAACAACGGAACCGTTTGAGCTTAGCATTACAAATCAGACATTTGTATTCGGTATCGAAAAATGGTAAGATTTTGTTGGTCACATTTAGTTTTAGGAATTATTTTTAACGTCGTATGATTTAATTATCGGTATTTTCCCCCAACATCGGATTTCGATAATTCGACGCCGACGTCCAGAATGCATAGCAGAATCGTTCGCCTTTTCGAGTACTAGTATCGCCCAAGTATGTTATGTGAAAAGCGCGAATAACTACTATCTCCAAGCGCGACGATATATGTGTATATTCTATTCGTTTAACAGTAACACGTTAACCGTTTGAGATATTGAAAAAACAGACCACACCTTTGTATTCGGTACCAAAAAAAGAGGTAAGATTTCGTTGGTCACATTTAGTTTTTGCAATTATTTTTATCACGAAATATTTAATTATTTGTATTTGCCCCCACCATCGTAGAGAGAAAATTCGACGCCGGCGTCCAGAATGCATAGCAGAACAGTGCGTCATTTAGAGGACATGAATCGTCCCAGAATGATTTGCGAAGGTCGCGAAGTAATACTTTAACCATGTGCGACGATATATGTGTTTATATGCTTCGTTTAACAGTAAGACCGGAACCGTTTGAGCATTGAATAACAAAGCACACCTTTGTATTCGGTATCAAAAAATGGTAAGATTTCGTTGGTCCCATTTACTTTTACGAATTTATACTAACGTCGAAGTATTTAATTATCTGTATCTTCCCAAACCAGCGTAGTTCGAAAATTCGACGCCACGTCCAGAATGCATTGCGGAATCAAACACCATTAGAGTTCGAATATCGCCGCATTAAGTTAGGTTAATGTCGCGAAGAACTACGATCGCCTAGCCGACGTTATATGTGTATATTCGCTTCGTTTAACGGTAAGACCAGAACCGTTTGAGCTTTGAATAACCAAGCACACCGTTATATTCGGGGTCGAAAATTGTGAGATTTCGTTTGATACATTAAGCTGAACGAATAATACTTAAATTCGAAATGATTAATTATCTGTATATTCCCCCACCAAAGTAGTTCGAAAATTCGACGCCGATGTCCAGAATGCTTAGCAGAATCGTCCTCCATTTAGAGTACGAGTATCGTACCGGTACGTTACGCGAAAATCGCGCAGAAATACAATTTCCAAGAGCGACGTTATATGTGTATATTCGCTACGTTTAACAGTAACAGGGGAAACGTTTGAGCTTTGAAAAAACACACCACAACATTGTATTCGTTACCAAAAAAATGTAAGGATTCGATGGTCACATTTAGTTATAGGAATTAACCTTCAAGTGGAAATATTTACTTATCTGTAGTTGCCCCCACCAAAGTAGTTCGAAAATTCGTCGCCGATGTCCAGACTGCATAGCAGAATCATACTCTATTTTGTGTACGAGTATCGTAACGGTACGTTACGTGAAAATCGCGAAGAACTACTATCACCTTGCCGACGTTATATTTATATATTCGCTTCGTTTAACAGTAACATGGGAACTATTTGAGCTATTGAAAAAACAAACCACAAATTTGTATTCGGTACCAAAATAAGGTAAGTTTTCGTTGGGAACATTTAGCTGAAGGATTTATATTTAATATCGAAATATTTAATTATCTGTGTTTTCCCCCTACACCGTAGTTCGAAAATTCGACGCCGTCGTCCAGAATGCATAGCCGAATCGCACGCCATTTATATTAGAAGGATCGTCCCAGTATGATACGCGAAGGTCGCGAAGAACTATTATAACCATGTGCGACGTAATGTATGTTTATTCGCTTCGTTTAACAGTAACGCCGGATCCGTTTGCGCTTTGAATAACAAAGCACACCTTTGTAATCGGTATAAAAAAATGGTAAGATTTCGTTGGTCACATTTAGTTTTAGGAATTATTATTAACGTCGAAATATTTAATTATCTGTATTTTCCCCCACCAACGTAGTTCGAAAATTCGACGCCGGCGTCCAATATAAAAAGCAGAACCGTACGACATTTAGAGGAAGAGAATCGTCCCAGTATGATTTGCGAAGGACGGGCAGAAATTCTATAACCATGTGCGACGTTATAAGTGTATATTCGCTTCGTTTAGCAGTAACACGGGAACCGTTTGAGCTATTGAAATAACAAGCCACACTTTTGTATTCTGTACCAAAAAAAGGTAAGATTTCGCTGGGAACATTTATTTGTTGGAATTACTTCTATCGTCGAAATATTTAATTATTTGTGTTTTCCCCCACATCGTAATTCGAAAATTCGACGCCGGCGTCCAGAATGCATGGCAGAACCGGACGCCATTTAGAGAAGGTGAATCGTCCCAGTATAATATGGGAAGGTCGCGAAGAACTACTTTAACCATATGCTACGTTATATGTGTATGTTCGCTTCGTTTAACAGTAACAGGGCAACGTTTGAGGTATTGAATAAACAAAGCATACCTTTGTATTCGGTATCAAGAAATGTTAAGATTCAGTTGGTCACATTTAGTTTTAGGAATTAATATTAACGTCGAAATATTTAATTATCTGTATTTTCCCCCACCTACGTTGTTCGAAAATTCGTCGCCGGCGTCCAGTATGCAAATCTGAACAGTACGACATTTTGAGGAAGAGAATCGTCCCAGTATGATTTACGAAGGACGCGCAGAAATTCTGTAACCATGTGCGACGTTATATGAGTACATTCGCTTCGTTTAACAGTCTCACGGGAACCGTTTGAGCTATTGAAATAACAAACCACAACTATATATTCGGAACCAAAAAATGGTAAGATTTCGTTGGATACATTTAGCTGAAGGAATAATTTTTAAAGTGATATATTTCATTAAGTGTATTTGCCCACACCATCGTTGTTCTTATATACGAAGCCGTGGTCCAGAATGCATAGCAGAATCAAACTCCATTAGAGTATGAATATCGCCGCAGTATGTTATGTGAAAGGCGCGAAGAAATACTATCGCCTAGCCGACGTTATAGGTGTACATTCGCTTCGTTTAACAGTAACAGGGCAACGTTTGAGCTATTGAATAAACAGAGCATACCTTTGTATTCGGTATCAAGAAATGTTAAGATTCAGCTGGTCACATTTAGTTTTAGTATTTATTATTAACGTCGAAATATTTAATTATATGTATTTTCCCCCACAACGTAGTTCGAAAATTCGAAGCCGATGTCCAGAATGCATAGCAGAATCGTACTCCATTTCGATTACGATTATCGTACCGGTACGCTACGTGAATATCGCGGAGAAATACTATCTCCATGAGGGACGTTATATGTGTATAGTAGCTTCGTTAGCAATAACAGGGCAAACGTGTGAGATAATGAACTAACAAACCACAACTTTGTATTCGGCACCAACAAGAGGTAAGGTTTCGTTGGGAACATTTATTTGTGGAATTATTTATAACAACGAAATATTTAATTATTTGTATTTTCCCCCACATCGTAGATGGAAATGTCGACGTCGGCATCCAGAATGCATGGCAAAACCGTACGCCATTTAGAGAAGGTGAATTGTCCCGGTATGATATGCGAAGGTCGCGTAGAACTTCTATAACCATGTGCGATGTTATATGTGTATATTCGCATCGTTTAACAGTAACGCCGGATCCGTTTGCGCTTTGAATAACAAAGCACACCTTTGTAATCTGTATAAAAAAATGGTAAGATTTTGTTGGTCACATTTAGTTTTAGGAATTATTATTAACGTCGAAATATTTAATTATCTGTATTATCCCCCACATCGTAGTTCGAAAATTCGACGCTGCTGTCCAGAATGCATAGCAGAACCGTTGGCCATTTAGAGGACGTGAATC
>NW_017101551.1:0-4398 GCF_001263275.1 Habropoda laboriosa
TTGTATATATTTAGCTGAAGGAATAATTTTTAAAGTGAAATATTTCATTAATTGTATTTGCCCCCACCATCATAGATCTAAAATTCGACGCCATCGTCCAGAATGCCTAGCAGAATCGTACTTCATTTAGAGTACGAGTATCGCCGCAGTGTGTTATGTTAATGACGCGACGAACTACTATCTCCTAGCCGACGTTATATGTGTATATTAGCTTCGTTTAACTGGAACACGGGAACCGTGTTAGCTATTGAACAAACAAAGCACACCTTTGTATTCGGTATCAAGAAATGGTAAGATTTCGATGGTCACATTTAGTTTTAGGAATTATTATTATCGTCGAAATATTTAATTATCAGTGTTTTCCCACACCATCATAGTTCTTATATTCGACGCCGTCATCCAGAATGCATAGCAGAATCGTACTTCATTTAGAGTACGAGTATCGCCGCAGTGTGTTATGTTAATGACGCGACGAACTACTATCTCCTAGCCGACGTTATATGTGTATATTAGCTTCGTTTAACTGGAACACGGGAACCGGTTGAGATAATGAAGAAACAGACCACAAATTTATTCGGTACCTAAAAAAGGTGAGATTTCTTTGGCCACATTTAGTTTTAGCAATAATTTTTACGTCGAATTATTTAATTATCTGTATTTTCTCCCACATCGTAGTTCTTATATTTGACGCCATCGTCCAGAATGCATAGCAGAATCGTACGCCAATAAGATTACGACAATTGCCGCAGTAAGTTATGTTAATGTCGCGAAGAACTACAATCGCCTAGCCGTCGTTATAGGTGTATATTCGCTTCGTTTAACAGTAAGACCGGAACCGTTTGAGCACTAAATAACAAAGCACACCTTTGTATTCGGCATCAAAATATGGTAAGATTTCTTTGTCACATTTAGTTTTGGGAATTATTATTAACGTCGAAATATTTAATTATCTGTATTTTCCCCCTCCATCGTAGTTCGAAAATTCGACGCCGCTGTTCAGAATGCATAGCAGAAATGTTCTCCATATAGAGTACGAGTATCGTACTGGTACGATAGGTGAAAATCGCGAAGAAATACTATCTCCAAGCGGGACGTTACATGTGTATATTCGCTTCGCTTAACAGCATCATGGCAACCGTGTGAGATATTGAAGATGCAGACACACCTTCATAATCGGGATAAAAAAATTAGAAGATTTCGTTGGTCACATTTTGTTTTAGGAATCATTTTTAACGTCGAAATATTTAATTATCTGTAATTTCCCCCACTTCGTAGTTCGAAAATTCGACGCCGACGTCGAGAATGCATAGCCAAATCAAACACCATTTAGAGTAACGAATATCGCCGCAGTATGTAATGTGAAAGTCGCAAAGATCTACTATCGCCTTGCCGACGTCATAGGTGTGTATTCGCTTCGTTTAGCAGCAACACGGCATCCGTGTGAGATATTGAAGGACCAAGCACACCTTTATAATCGGGATCAATAAAATGTAAGATTTCGTTATATACATTCAGCTGAAGGAATTATATTTAAAATCGAAATATTTATATTATCTGTATTTGCCCCCACCATCGTATTTCGAAAATTCCACGCCATGTCCAGAATGCATAGCCGAATCAATCACCATTAGAGTACGAATATCGCCCCAGTATGTTATGTGAATATCGCGAAAAAATACTATCTCCATGAGCGACGTTATATGTGTATATTCGCTTCGTATAACAGTAACACGGGAACCGTGTTAGCTTTTGAACAAACAAAGCACACCTTTTTATTCGGTATCCAGAAATGGTAAGATTTCGTTGGTCACATTTAGTTTTAGGAATTATTATTATCGTCGAAATATTTAATTATCTGTATTTTCCTCCCTCATCGTAGTTCGAAAATATGAAGCTGGTATCCAGAATGCATAGCAGAACCGTATGCCATTAGGAGGACGAGAATTGTCACAGTATGATATGGAAGGTCGCGAAGAACTACTATAACCGTGTGCGACATTATGTGTGTATATTCGCTTCGTTTAAAAGTAACACGGGAACCGTTTGAGATATTAAAAAAACAAACCACACCTTTGTGTTCGGTACCAAAAAATGGTAAGATTTCGTTGGTCACATTTAGTTTTAGGAATTATTATTAACGTGGAAATAATTATTTATCCGTATTTTCCCCCACCATCGTAGTTCGAAAATTCGGCGCCGAAGTCCAGAATGCATAGCAGAATCAAACACAATAAGAGTACGAATATCGCCGCAGTATGTTATGTGAAAGTCACGAAGAACTACTATCGCCTAGCCGACGTTATAGGTGTATATTCCCTTCGTTTAACAGTAACACGGCAAATGTGAGAGATATTGAAGAACCAAGCACAGCTTTATATTCGGGATCAAAAAATTGTAAGATTTCGTTGGATACATTAAGCTGAATGAATTATATTTAAATTCGAAATATTTAGTTGTCTGATTTCGTTTACGTGTATCAACGGAAACGTTTGAACTTTGAATAACAAAGCATACCTTTGGTTTCGGTACCAAAAACAGGCAAGATTTCGATGGGAACATTTATTTGTTAGAATTATTTCTAACGACGAAACATTTAATTATTTGTGTTTTCCCCACATCGTTGTTCGAAAATTCGACGCCGGGGTCCAGAATGCATAGCAGAACCGTACGCCATTTGGAGGACAAGAATTGTCAAAGTATGATATGGGAAGGTCGCGAAGAACTACTATAACCATGTGCGGCGTTACATGTGTATATTCGCTTCGTTTAACAGTAACACCGGTACCGTTTGTGGTTTGAATAACAAAGCACTGCTTTATATTCGGGGTCGAAAAATTGTAAGATTTATTGTATACATTTATCTGAAGGAATTATTTTTAAAGTCGAAATATATTGTTATCTGTATTTGCCCCCACCATCATAGGGAGAGAATTCGACGCCGATATCCAGATTGCCTAGGAGAATCGAACTCCATTTAGAGTACGCTTATCGTACCAGTACGTTGCGTGAAAATCGCGAAGGACAACTATCACCTAGTCGGCGTTACATTAGTATATTCGCTTCGTTTAAGAGTAACACGGGAAATTTTTGAGCTATTGAAAAAACAAACAACACCTTTGTATTCGGTACCAAAAAAGGTAAGGTTTCGTTGATCACATTTAGTTTGAGGAACTATATTTAACGTCGAAATATTTAATTATCCGAATCTTACCCCACCATCGTAGTTCTTATAATCGACGCTGGCGTCCAGAATGCATACCAGCACCGTACGCCATTTAGAGGAAGAGAATCGTCACGGTATGATTTGCGAAGGTCGCGAAGAACTACTATAACCATGTGCGACGTTATATGTGTATATTCGCTTCGTTTAACAGTAACAAAGCAACCGTGTGAGCTATTGAAATAACAAACCCAAACTTTGTATTCGGTACCAAAAAAAGGTAGTAGTTCTTTGGTCACATTTAGTTTTAGCAATTATTTTTACGTCGAAAAATTTAATTATCTGAATGTTCTCTCACATCGTCGTTCGAAAATTCGTCGCCGGTGTCCAGAATGCATAGCAAAACCGTACTACATTTCGAGAACGAGTATCGTACCAGTAAGTTACGTGAAAATCGCCAAGGAATACTATCTCCAAGCGAGACGTTTTATGTGTAAATTCGCTTCTTTAATAGTAACACGGGAACCGTTTGCGCTATTGAAAAAGCAAACCACAATTTTGTATTCATTACCAAAAAAGGTATGGTTTCGTTGGTCACATTTAGTTTGAGGAATTCGTATTAACGTCGAAATATTTAATTATCTGTGCTTTCCCCCACCATCGTAGTTCGAAAATTCGACGCCGACGTCCAGAAATCATAGCAGAATCAAACACCATTTAGAGTACGAATATCTCCGCAGTATGTTTCGTGTAAGTCGTGAAGAACTACTATCGGCTAGGCGAAGTTATATGTGTATAATCGCTTCGTTTAACAGTAACATCAGCACCGTTTGAGCTTTGAATAACAAAGCACACATTTGTATTCGGTATCAAAAAATTATAATATCTCGATGTATACATTTAGCTGAAGGAATTAGTTTTAATGTCGATATATTTAATTATATGTGTTTGCCCCCACCATCTTATTTCGAAAATTCGACGCCGATGTCCAGAATGCATAACAGAATAAACACCATTAGAGAACGAATATCGCCGCAGTTTGTGTTGTGAAAGTCGCGAAGAACTACTATCGCCTAGCAGATGTTATAGGTGTATATTCGCTTCGTATAACGGTAACACGGCAACCGTGTGAGATATTGAAGAACCAAGCACACCTTCATAATCGGGATAAAAAAATTAGAAGATTTCGTTGGTCACATTTTGTTTTAGGAATCATTTTTAACGTCGAAATATTTAAT
>NW_017101551.1:4523-7615 GCF_001263275.1 Habropoda laboriosa
GGACTACTATCGCGTAGCCTACGTTATAGGTGTATATTCGTTTCGTTTAACAGTAACACGGCAACCGTGTGTGATATTGAAGGACCAAGCACACCTTTATAATCGGGATCAATAATATGTAATATTTCGTTATATACATTCAGCTGAAGGAATTATATTTAAAATCGAAATATTTATATTATCTGTACTTGCCCCCACCATCGTATTTCGAAAATTCCACGCCACGTCCAGAATGCATAGCGGAATCAATCACCATTAGAGTACGAATATCGCCGCAGTATGTAATGTTAATGTCGCGAAGAACTACTATCGCCTATCCGAAGTTATATTTGTATATTCGCTTCGTTTAATAGCAACACGGCAACCGTGTAAGATATTGAAGAACCAAGCACACCTTTATAGTCGGGATCAAAAGATTATAAGATTTCGTTGGTCACATTTAGTTTTAGGAATTATTTTTAACGTCGAAATATTTAATTATATTTTCCACCACCATCGTAGTTCGAAAATTCGGCGCCGATGTACAGAATTCATAGCAGAATCATTCTCTATTTAGAGTACGAGTATCGTACCGGTACGTTACGTGAAAATCGCGAAGGAATACTATCTCCAAGAGCGACGTTATATGTGTAACTTCGCTTCGTTTAACAGTAACACGGGAACCACTTGTGCTATTGAAAAAACAAACCGCACCTTCGGTTTCGGTAACAAAAAAAGGTATGATTTCGTTGGGAACAAACATTTTGAGCGAATATTTTTAAAGTCGAAATATTTAATTATCTGTATTTTCCCCCACACCTTTATTCGAAAATTCGACGCTGGCGTCCAGAATGCATAGCAGAACCGTACGCCATTAAGAGGACGGGAATCGACCCAGTATGCTATGCGATGGTCGCGGAGAAGTAATTTAACCATGTGCGACGTTATAGGTGTATATTCGCTTCGTTTAACAGTAACACGGGAACTGTTTGAGCTATTGAAAAAAGAAACCACAAATTTGTATTCGGTACCAAAAAAAGGTAAGATTTCGTTGGTCACATTTAGTTTTAGGAATTATTATTAACGTCGAAATATTTAATTGTCTGTTGTCTCCTCCCACATCGTAGTTCGAAAATATGACGCCGGGGTCCAGAATGCATAGCAGAACCGTACGTCATTTGGAGGACGAGAATTGTCACCGTATCAAATGGGAAGGTCGCGAAGAACTACTATAACCGTGTGCGACGTTATATGTGTATATTCGCTTCGTTTAACAGTAACATCGGCACCGTTTGTGGTTTGAATAACAAACCACACCTTTATATTCGGTACCAATGAATGGAAAGATTTCGTTGGTCACAATTAGTTTTAGGAATTATTATTAACGTCGAAATGTTTAATTGTCTGTTGTTTCCTCCCACATCGTAGTTCGAAAATATGACGCCGGCGTCCAGATTGCATAGCAGAAATGTACTCCATTTAAAGTATGAGTACAGTACCGGTACGTATCGTGAAAATCGCGAAGAAACAATATCTCTATGCGTGACGTTATATGTGTATATTTGCCTGGTTTAACAGTAACACGGTAACCGTTTGAGCTATTGATAAAACAACCCACACCTTTGTATTCGGTATCACAGAAAGGAAAGATTTCGTTGGTCACATTTAGTTTTAGGAATTATTATGATCGCCGAAATAATTAATTATCTGTATTTTCCCGACCATCCAAGTTCGAAAATTCGACGCCGACGTCCACAATGCATAGCAGAAACGTACGCCTTTAGGAGAACGAGTATCGCCCAAGTATCTTATGTGAGAATCGCGAATAAATACTATCACCTAGACGACGTTATATTTGTCTATTCTCTTCGTTTAGCAGCAACACGGCAACCGTGTAAAATATTGAATCTAAGGACGAAACATATAATTATTTGTATTTTCACAGACATCGTTGTTCGAAAATTTGACTCCGGCGTTCAGAATGCATAGCAGAACCGTTCACCATTTATAGGACCTGAATCGTCCCAGTATGATATGCGAAGGTCGCGGAGAACTATAATAACCATGTGCGTCGTTATATGTGTTTATTCGCTTCGTTTAACGGTAACACTGTAGGCCATTTGGAGGACGAGAATCGTCACAGTATGATATGGGAAGGTCGCGAAGAACTACTTTAAACATGTGCGACGTTATACGTGTATATTCGCATCGTTTAACAGTCACGCCGAAACCGTTTGTGCTATTGATAAAATAAACCACACCTTTGTATTCGGAACCATAAAAAAGATATGATCTCGTTGGGATCATTTATTTGTTGCAATTGTTTCTAACTACGAAATATTTAATTATCTGTATTTTCCCCTACATCGTAGGTCGAAAATTCGCCGCCGGCGTCCAGAATGCCTAACATAACCGTTCGCCATTTTCGACACCGGCGTCCAAAATGCATAGTAGAACCGTACGGCATTTAGAGGATGAGAATCGTCGCAGAATGATATGCGAAGGTTGCGAAGAACTACTATAACCACGTGCGACGTTATATGTGTATATTCGCTTCGTTTAACAGTAAGACCGGAAACGTTTGAGCTTTGAATAACAAGGCACACCTTTGTATTCGGTATCAGAAAAAGGTAAGATTTCGTTCGGAACATTTATTTGATGGAATTATTTCTAACGACGAAATATTTAATTATCTGTATTTTCCCGCACATCGTTGTTCGAAAATCGGACGCCGGAGTCCAGAATGCATAGCAGAATCGTACTCCGTTTCGATTACGAGTATCGTACCGGTACGTTATGTGAAAATCGCGAAAAAATACTATCTCCAAGCGCGACGTTATAGGTGTATATGCGTTTTGTGTAACAGTAACACGGGACGTTCGATTCGTTTAACGGTAAGAGCGGAACCGTTGAGCTTTGAATAACAAAGCACACCTTATTATTCGGTACCAAAAAAAGGTAAGGTTTCGTTGGTCACATTTAGTTTTAGGAATTATTTTTAATATCTATTGAAAAAACAGACCACACCTTCGTATTCGGTATCCAAAAACGGTAAGATTTCGTTGGGAACATTTATTTGTAGGGAATATTTTTTATGACGAAATATTTAGTTG
>NW_017101551.1:9776-13542 GCF_001263275.1 Habropoda laboriosa
TCGCTTCGTTTAACGGTAAGAGCGGAACCGTTGAGCTTTGAATAACAAAGCACACCTTATTATTCGGTACCAAAAAAAGGTAAGGTTTCGTTGGTCACATTTAGTTTTAGGAATTATTTTTACGTCGAAATATTTAATTATTTGTATTTTCCCGCACCATCGTAGTTCGAAAACTCGACTCCGGCTTTCAGAATGCATAGTAGAACCGTACGCCATTTAGAGTACGATTATCGTCCCGGTACGTTGAATCGTACTCCATTTAGAATTCTAATATCCCCGCAGTAGGTTATGTGAAAGTCGCGAAGAACTACTATCGCCTAGCCGACGTTATAGCTTTATATTCCCTTGGTTCAACGGTAACACGGCAACCGTGTGAGATATTGAAGAACTAAGCACGCTTTGTATTCGGTATCAAAAAAAGGTAAGATTACGTTGGGAATATTTATTTGTAGCGATTATTTTTAAAGTCGAAATATTTATATTATCTGCATTTGCCCCCACCATTGTAGTTCTAAAATTCGTCGCCGATGCCCTGAATGCATAGCTGAATCGTACTCCATTTAGAGTACGGGTATGGTACCGGTACGTTACGTGAATATCGCGAAGAAATACTATCTCCAAGCGCGACGTTATAAGTGTATATTCGCTTCGTTTAACAGTAACCCGGCAACCGTGTGAGATATTGAAGAACCAAGCACACCTTTATATTCGGGATCAAAAAATTGTAAGATTTCGTTGGGAACATTTATTTGTTGGAATTATTTCTAACGACGGAATATTTAATTATCTGTATGTTCCCCCACCATCGTACATAGAAAATTCGACGCCGACGTCCAGAAGGCTTAGCAGAATCGTTCACCTTTTCGAGTACGATTATCGTCCCGGTACGTTACGTGAAAATCGCGAAGAAATGGTGACACCAAGCGCGACGTTATAGGTGTATATTCGCATCGTTTAACAGTAACCCGGCAACCGTGTGAGATATTGAAGAACCAAGCACACCTTTATATTCGGGATCAAAAAATTGTAAGATTTCGTTGGGAACATTTATTTGTTGGAATTATTTCTAACGACGGAATATTTAATTATCTGTATGTTCCCCCACCATCGTACATAGAAAATTCGACGCCGACGTCCAGAAGGCTTAGCAGAATCGTTCACCTTTTCGAGTACGATTATCGTCCCGGTACGTTACGTGAAAATCGCGAAGAAATGGTGACACCAAGCGCGACGTTATAGGTGTATATTCGCATCGTTTAACAGTAACCCGGCAACCGTGTGAGATATTGAAGAACCAAGCACACCTTTATATTCGGGATCAAAAAATTGTAAGATTTCGTTGGGAACATTTATTTGTTGGAATTATTTCTAACGACGGAATATTTAATTATCTGTATGTTCCCCCACCATCGTACATAGAAAATTCGACGCCGACGTCCAGAAGGCTTAGCAGAATCGTTCACCTTTTCGAGTACGATTATCGTCCCGGTACGTTACGTGAAAATCGCGAAGAAATGGTGACACCAAGCGCGACGTTATAGGTGTATATTCGCATCGTTTAACAGTAACCCGGCAACCGTGTGAGATATTGAAGAACCAAGCACACCTTTATATTCGGGATCAAAAAATTGTAAGATTTCGTTGGGAACATTTATTTGTTGGAATTATTTCTAACGACGGAATATTTAATTATCTGTATGTTCCCCCACCATCGTACATAGAAAATTCGACGCCGACGTCCAGAAG
Source organism: Habropoda laboriosa (assembly GCF_001263275.1). NCBI lineage: Eukaryota > Metazoa > Arthropoda > Insecta > Hymenoptera > Apidae > Habropoda > Habropoda laboriosa. The sequence goes on from NW_017101551.1 coordinate 11,523, forward strand.
GCTTAGCAGAATCGTTCACCTTTTCGAGTACGATTATCGTCCCGGTACGTTACGTGAAAATCGCGAAGAAATGGTGACACCAAGCGCGACGTTATAGGTGTATATTCGCATCGTTTAACAGTAACCCGGCAACCGTGTGAGATATTGAAGAACCAAGCACACCTTTATATTCGGGATCAAAAAATTGTAAGATTTCGTTGGGAACATTTATTTGTTGGAATTATTTCTAACGACGGAATATTTAATTATCTGTATGTTCCCCCACCATCGTACATAGAAAATTCGACGCCGACGTCCAGAAGGCTTAGCAGAATCGTTCACCTTTTCGAGTACGATTATCGTCCCGGTACGTTACGTGAAAATCGCGAAGAAATGGTGACACCAAGCGCGACGTTATAGGTGTATATTCGCATCGTTTAACAGTAACCCGGCAACCGTGTGAGATATTGAAGAACCAAGCACACCTTTATATTCGGGATCAAAAAATTGTAAGATTTCGTTGGGAACATTTATTTGTTGGAATTATTTCTAACGACGGAATATTTAATTATCTGTATGTTCCCCCACCATCGTACATAGAAAATTCGACGCCGACGTCCAGAAGGCTTAGCAGAATCGTTCACCTTTTCGAGTACGATTATCGTCCCGGTACGTTACGTGAAAATCGCGAAGAAATGGTGACACCAAGCGCGACGTTATAGGTGTATATTCGCATCGTTTAACAGTAACCCGGCAACCGTGTGAGATATTGAAGAACCAAGCACACCTTTATATTCGGGATCAAAAAATTGTAAGATTTCGTTGGGAACATTTATTTGTTGGAATTATTTCTAACGACGGAATATTTAATTATCTGTATGTTCCCCCACCATCGTACATAGAAAATTCGACGCCGACGTCCAGAAGGCTTAGCAGAATCGTTCACCTTTTCGAGTACGATTATCGTCCCGGTACGTTACGTGAAAATCGCGAAGAAATGGTGACACCAAGCGCGACGTTATAGGTGTATATTCGCATCGTTTAACAGTAACCCGGCAACCGTGTGAGATATTGAAGAACCAAGCACACCTTTATATTCGGGATCAAAAAATTGTAAGATTTCGTTGGGAACATTTATTTGTTGGAATTATTTCTAACGACGGAATATTTAATTATCTGTATTTTCCCCCAACATCGGATCTCGAAAATTCGACGCCGACGTCCAGAAGGCTTAGCAGAATCGTTCACCTTTTCGAGTACGATTATCGTACAGGTACGATACGTTAAAATCGCGAAGAAATACTATCTCCAAGCGCGACGTTATAAGTGTATATTCGCTTCGTTTTAAAGTAACACTGCAGCCGTGTGTGATATTGAAAAAATAAACCACACCTTTGTATTCGGAACCATAAAAAAGATATGATCTCGTTGGGATCTTTCGGTACCCAAAAAAGGTAAGACTTCGTTGGGGCATTTATTTGTTGGAATTATTTCTAACGGCGAAATATTGAATTATTTGTGTTTCCACGCACATCGTTGTTCGAAAATTCGGCGCCGACGTCCAGAATGCACAGCAGAATCAAACACCATTTAGAGTACGAATATCGCCGCAGTTGGTTACGTGAAAATCCATAAGAAATACTATCTCCAAGCGCGACGTTATAAGTGTATATTCGCTTCGTTTAAAAGGAACACTGCAACCGTGTGTGATATTGAAAAAATAAACCACACCTTTGTATTCGGAACCATAACAAAGATATGATCTCGTTGGGAAAATTTATTTGTTGCAATTGTTTCTAACGACGAAATATTTAATTATTTGTATTTTCCCCTACATCGTAGGTCGAAAATTCGCCGCCGGCGTCCAGAATGCCTAACATAACCGTTCGCCATTTTGTGGACGTGAATCGTCCCAGTATGATTTGCGAAGGTTGCGAAGCAATAATATAACCATGTGCGACGTTATATGTGTATATTCGCTTCGTTTAACAGTAACACGGCAACCGATAAGCTATTGAAATATCAAACCCAAACTATTTAT
>NW_017101551.1:15765-16196 GCF_001263275.1 Habropoda laboriosa
GCGTAGGTCGCGAGGATCTAATATAACCATGTGCGACGTTATGTGTGTATATTCGCTTCGTTTAACAGTAACACTGGAACAGTTTGAGCAAATGAAAAAACATACAACACATTTGTATACGGTAACAAAAAAAGGTAGGATTTCGTTGTGTACATTTATTTGTGGGAATTATTTCTATCGACGAAATATATAATTATCTGTATTTTCCCGCACATCGTTGTTCGAAAATTCGACTCCGGTGTCCAGAATGCGTAGCAGAAATGTACTCCATTTAGAGTACGAGTACCGTACCGGTACGTTACGTGAAAATCGCGAAGAAATAATATCTCTAGCGTGACGGTATATATTTATATTCTATTCGTTTAACTGTAACACGGGAACCGTTTGAGCTATTGAAAAAACAAAACCACAACTTTGTATTCGGTACCAAA
>NW_017101551.1:18428-21312 GCF_001263275.1 Habropoda laboriosa
TGTTTAACTGTAACACGGGAACCGTTTGAGCTATTGAAAAAACATCGACAACTTTGTATTCGGTACCAAAGAAAGGTAAGGTTCCGTTGGTCACATTTAGTTTCAGGAATTATTATCAACGTCGAAATATTTATTTATCTGTGCTTCCCCCACATCGTAACTCGAAAATTTGACGCCGGCGTCCAGAATGCATGACTGAACCGTAGGCCATTTAGAGAAGGTGAATCGTCCCAGTATGATATGCGAAGGTCGCGAAAAACTACTATAACCATGTGCGGCGTTATTTGTGTATATTCTCTTCGTTTAACAGTAAGACCGGTACCGTTTGAGTTTTGAATAGCAAAGCACACCGTTGTCATCGGTATCAAAAAATGGTAAGATTTCGTTGGTCACATTTAGTTTTAGGAATTATTATTAACGCAGAAATATTTAATTATCTGTATTTGCCCCCACCAAAGTAGTTCGAAAATTCGACGCCGATGTCCAGAATGCTTAGCAGAATCGTACGCCATTTAGTGTTCGAGTATCGTACCGGTACAATAAGTGAAAATCGCGAAGAAATACTATCTCCAAGCGCGACGTTATATGTGTATATTCGCTTCGTTTAACAGTAACAGGGCAACGTTTGAGCTGTTGAAAAAACACAGCACACCTTTGTATTCGGTGTCAAGAAATGGTAATATTTCGCTGGTCACATTTTGTTTGAGGAATTATTTTTAAAGTCGAAATATTTACTTATGAGTATTTGCCCCCACCAAAGTAGTTCGAAAATTCGACGCCACGTACAGAATGCATAGCGGAATCAAATACCATAAGAATACGTATATCGCCGCAGTATGTTAAGTTAATGTCGCGAAGAACTACTATCGCCTAGCCGACGTTATATGTGTATATTCGCTTCGTATAACGGTAAGAACGGAACCGTTTGAGCTTTGAATAACAAAGCAAACCTTGTAATCGGCATCACAATATGGTAACATTTCGTTGGTCACACTTAGTTTTAGGAATTATTATTAACGTCGAAATATTTAATTATTAGTGTTTTCCCCCACAGCGTAGTTCGAAAATTCGACGCCGGCGACCAGAATGCAAAGCCGAACAGTACGCCATTTAGAGGACGCGAATCGTCCTAATGTGATATGCGAAGGTCGCGTAGAACTATTATAACAATGTGTGGCGATATTTGTGTATATTCTCTTCGTTTAACAGTAACACGGGATCCGATTGAGCTATTGAAAAAACAAACCACAACTTTGTTTTCGGTACCAAAAAAAGGTCAGGTTTGGTTGGGTCTATTTATTTGATGTAATTATGTCTAACGTCGAAATATTTAATTATTTGAATTTTCCCCCACATCGTAGTTCGAAAATTCGTCGCCGATGTCCTGAATTCATAGCAGAACCGTACGCCATTTAGACGACAAGTATCGTACCGGTACGTTTCGTGAAAATCGCCGAGCAATACTATCTCCAAGCGAGACGTTATATGTGTATATTCGCTTCGTTTAACGGTAAGAACGGAACCGTTTGAGCTTTGAATAACAAAGCAAACCTTGTAATCGGCATCACAATATGGTAACATTTCGTTGGTCACACTTAGTTTTAGGAATTATTATTAACGTCGAAATATTTAATTATTAGTGTTTTCCCCCACAGCGTAGTTCGAAAATTCGACGCCGGCGTCCAGAAAGTATAGCAGAACAGTACGACATTTTGAGGGCGAGAATCGTCCCAGTAATATATGCGAAGGTCGCGAAGAACTACGATAACCATGTGCGATGTTATATGTGTATATTCGATTCGTTTAGCAGTAATACGGAAACCGTTTGAGCTATTGAAGAAGCAATCCACCCCTTCGTATTCGGAACCAAAAGAAGGCAAGATTTCTTTGGAAACAATTATTTGTAGGGAATATATTTAAAGTCGTAATAATTAGTTATCTGTATATGCCACTACTATCGTAGAGAGAAAATTCGACGCCGATGTCCAGACTGCCTAGCAGAAATGTACTTCATTTAGAGTCCGAGTACCTCCGCAGTGTGTTATGTTAATGACGCGACGAACTACTATCACCTAGCCAACGTTATAGGTGTATATTCGCATCGTTTGACAGTAACACGGCAACCGCGTGAAATACTGAAGAACCAAGCACAGCTTTGTATTCGTGAGTAAAAAATGGTAAGATTTCGTTGGTCAAATTTAGGTTTATGAATTATTTTTAAATTCGAAATATATAGTTATCTGTACCTGCCCCCACCATCGTAGAGAGAAAAATCGACGCCGATGTCCAGAATGCACAGCAGAACCGTACGCCATTTAGAGTACGATAATTGTCGCAGTATGTTAAGTGAAAGTCGCGAAGATCTACGATCGCCAAGCCGACGTAATAGGTGTATATTCCCTTCGTTTAACAGTAACACGGCAACCGCGTGAAATACTGAAGAACCAAGCACACCTTTGTATTCGGTATCAAAAAAAGGTAAGATTTCGTTGGTCACTTTTAGTTTTAGGAACTATTTTTACAGTCGAAATATTTAATTATCTGTATTTACCCCCACTTCGTAGTCTGAAAATTCGACTCCGGTGTCCAGAATGCCTCCTATCTACACCCACGTCTACCGCGAATCGGGAAACACGCGCCTTTATATCAGGACTAAAAACCCGAACGACGTCGCAAGGCTAGTGATACCGGTCGAAGTCCGCGAACACCTGACAGCCTGCCGACGACCGTTCGGAACGCGAGCCGTAAACCCTATAATAAAAGGGTAACAGCGGTGGAACAAGCCGTGCACACACCCGTTTTATAACAGTATGTTCCCCCACTTCGTAGTTCGAAAATTCGGCGCCGATGTCCAGAATGCATAGCAGAATCGTACTCCATTTAG
>NW_017101552.1:0-935 GCF_001263275.1 Habropoda laboriosa
TCGTTTGTAGTACTGCAAAACGTGGGTTGTCGCGGGAGAACAGCAGTATTACAGTTTATATTCCTTAGAACTCGTTTTACGTGGCGAAACATGCAACATAAAGAGAAAACAGTCGTCTGCAGAACCGCAAAACGTGATTTGTAGCGAAAAAAAAGGAGTATTACAATTTGTATTCGTTAAAACACGATTTACGTGGCGAAACATGGAAAATAAAGAGAAAACAGTCGCTTGTAGTACTGCAAAACGCGGGTTGTCACAGGAAAACAGCAGTATTGCAGTTTATATTCGTTAAAACCCGTTTTACGTGGCGGAATATGCATAATAAGGAGGAGACAATCATGTTTGAGTACTGCAAAACGTCTTTGTAGCGAGAAAACAGCAGTATTACAGAGTATATTCGTTAAATCACGATTTATGTGGCGAAACATGCAAAATAAAGAGAACCAGTCGTATGTAGTACTGCAAAACGTGGGTTGTCGCGGGAAAACTGCAGTATTACAGTTTATATCCGTTAAAACACGATTTACGTGGCGAAACATGCAAAATAAAGAGAAAACAGTCGTTTGCAGCACTGGAAAACGTGCGCTGTCGCGGGAAAACAGCAGAATTTCAGTTTATATTCGTTAGAACACGTTTCACGTAGCGAAACATACAAAATAAAAAGAAAACACTCGATTGCTGTACTGCAAAACGTCTTTGTAGTGAGAAAACAGCCGTATAACAGTTTATATTCGTTTAAACACGATTTACTTGCCGAAACATGGAAAATAAAGAGAAATCAGTCGTCTGCAGTACTGCAAAACATGGTTTGTCGCGGGAAAACAGCAGTATTAGTGTTTATATTCATTAGAACACGGAAAACAGCAGTATTGCAGTCTATATTCGTTAAAACACGTTTTACGTGGCGAAACATGCAATATAAAGAGAAAACAGTC
>NW_017101553.1:0-13059 GCF_001263275.1 Habropoda laboriosa
GCATTTAGTGCCGCAGTTTTGGCATATGTCCGAAAAAATACGTCAGCAGCCAAACGGTTAAAACGCGTAAAATTCGCGACGAGCGACGCCGAGGTATACTGCGACCTGTCGACAGGTAGCGTCCGCCCATTCATAACCAAACCTTTTCGACGACAGGCCTTCGCCACCGTGCACGGGTTTTCACACCCGGGCATTAAGGCCACCGTAAAATTAGTAAAAGACAGATTTGTATGGCCGTCGATCAAAAAGGATTGTCGTGAATGGGCACGAAATTGTCTGGAGAGCCAACGCGCTAAAGTAAGCAGGCATGTATCTTCGCCCATCGGCGACTTCGCGTTACCGTCTGCTAGGTTCGAGCATGTCCACATCGACCTAGTAGGTCCGTTGCCACCGTCGCAAAACTTCCGATACTGCCTCACTTGTGTAGATAGATTCACGCGTTGGCCGGAAGCAATCCCTATTGAAAATATAGAAGCGGAAACAGTCGCGAGGGCGTTCGTTACCGGCTGGGCGGCACGGTTCGGTGTCCCAGTACGTATTATCACGGACCGCGGTAGGCAGTTCGAATCTAGTCTATTTAAACAACTGAACAGATTATTAGGTGCAACTGACCTGAAAACTACCGCGTACTACCCGGCAGCGAACGGCCTCGTGGAACGATTCCACCGTCAGCTGAAGGCAGCAATTACGTGCCACGGCGACGAAAGATGGACCGACGTGCTCCCAATAGTCTTATTAGGGATAAGAGCCGCTTATCAGCCAGATTTAAACGCGTCGACCGCAGAGTTAGTCTACGGACAAAACTTGCATCTCCCAGCGGAATTTTTAATAGACAGTGCGGGAAATAACGAGGACCCTGCTGAATTAGTGGGACAGCTCCGTGCGCAGTTCCGCAGTCTACGTCCGAGTAGAGGATCGCGGCACGGGGACAAAAGAATTTTTATATTTAAAGATCTCCCAACAGTGTCGCACGTTTTCATTCGCGTCGACGCGGTAAAAAGTCCTTTCAGTAACGCATACGAAGGGCCTTTCCTCGTTATTTTACGCAACGACAAGACGTACATTGTCCGGGTTAGAGGCAAAGATACTACCGTATCAATCGACAGGCTGAAACCGGCGTACATAGTCAAGGAAAACGAGTCATTCAGTCCAGGGCAAACAACAACACACACCGCGCAAGAAACCGCGGAAGACGACCAACCGACCCTTACACGAATACCTGTACGGACGCGTGCAGGTAGGTGCGTACGGTTCCCCGACCGCTTGCAGGTCGGTCGCGATTAGTCTAGCCCAAGTAGATATAGCATAGCAATAAGAAATTGTAAATAAACATTAGATTTAAATTAATTTTAAGTTAGCATGTACGGGCAGCGACTAATCATTAAGTGTAACGTTTACACTGGTGAGGGGGTGATGTAGCGGCCAGCTACAGGCCACACTTGGCGCACAGATGACCCGCGTGGTTTATGACGGGCGCGCTAGCAAAAGCTATTTTTGAGGAAACCATTTTTAGCTGTTTAACTTTTCTTAAATTTTTACGAAGCATGTTTTTCGTAAAAACTTTCACCGACGGTCTCAATAGTAAATTGCCCCGCCATAAAACTAAGATTTCCGAAAGGTTCGCCGTACAGGGCCACGAGGCCGGACATGTACATATCACAGGTACCGAACCTAGAGGAAATTCCGCTGAGTTGCCAAGTCTCCGACGGCGAACTCGCCCCCCCACTAGAAAGCCTCGCTGTCCTGGAAAAAGCGCGCCAAGGGCGCAAGGGGCAAGCGTAGGCTAAGTAACGAAATTCCTGATTGGTCAACCCGATGCATCGGTATTAACCAATTAGGAAAAGTAGTGAAGAGTGGAACAGGAAAAAGCTGGGGAGGCAGTCAGTCATTCTCTGACCTCTCGAGCCATCAGTCAAAAATAAAAAGACCACAGAGTAATTGTGTGGGTGTATTTTACCCCGACCACGTTCCCTTCTTATCGCGTCAAAGACCTACACCTAGTTTGGAAAAAAAAAAGTTTTTTTATTCAATAAAAAGTAAAGATTACTACAATTTTTTTAATGAAAACATTTTTTTATGTGCCAATCAATGCATATGAGAATTCTCTTCAAAAAAGTATTAGAGGACTTAGGTCGAAAATTGATTAGCTTAGAAGTTATGAGTTTTGTCCCGAACGCCCATATACACGAAACACTGTGTGACGGCAAAAAACCATTTCTCTAAGTCTTATAAAAATATCGGTGCAAAGTCAAATTTTTTTGACAGCGACACGACGATGATAAACGAGAAGTCACGCGTACGCATTTGTTCGATCGCGCGCGGATGAGCCTGTTCTTCGTCCCTGAGCGCCGGGACTACGCGCGCTCTGATTGGCCAGTGTTTTTCGAAACGGGGGCAGGACAGTTTGAAATTTTGAAAAAATCGTTTTTCTTTTTTTTGTTTTAAATAGTAGTTTGAAGTCTTGGAAACGAGATGCAAACGATCCCAGCCCATAAAACAACCTATTTTCGGGTACAAACGATGTGGGCCCAGCCGTATACCTACCTGCGTACCGTAACGCATCGGTCCTTGGCCGAGGGTCTTTCATTGTTCAAAGCGTGTAGGGTTCTAACGGTACAAGGGTCGACCATTATGTGTCTCCTCTTTTCGTAAATTAGCTTTCAACATTTTAGTTAGTAGAAACTCGAAACTCTTGTAGCCATTCTGGTTTTGCCAGCGTAGAAGTGTACATCGTTTCGACAGAGAGATTTGCGTTCCGTGAAAAGTATTCGTTATGGATAAGGCGAAAGGGATAAATAGAAAAGGTTCGCGTGCATCAACTGCTCGTGTAAGCAGGCCACGGAAAAGAAAGCGTCCACAGAATCCCCATGAAGTTGAAGGCAAAGCGGCTTCAACAAGTGCGTCCGCTAGAAAACTAACTGGCAATTCGTTGGAAGTACCTATAAGTGCGAGCCACAGATACAGAATAATTGAATTTGTATCACGGTTTACAACTTTAAGCAGTATTATAAAGTGTAAAACGTGTGATTCAAACATTACTTTTGGTAGGGTCAGAGCGCAGTACTTGCGTGTACTGGTGAGTCCGCCTTCCCGTGGTTCCCCGTGGATGCGGTGGCAGTCGACGTCGGGGTATTTGCCCGGTTTGACTGTCAACGTAACGAAAGGGCTCATCCGCTGAAAACGCTCAGCGGCGTGGCTGGATTTTTCCATCGCCCGTCTCGGGGCTGTGGCTGGCTGGTGTGTAGATTCTTAAAGCTTGATAGAGGTAATAGGCATCGCCTCGGTACTCTGAGCCCTTATTAGGGCGGCTAACACTAATTACTTTTGGTGAAACAAGTGTTAGGGGACTTGGATTCAATTTAGTTGTGAATTGTGAAAACTGTGAACTGCGACATATAAATGCGTGTCCTCTCATAAATCATGCGTACGAAATAAATCGACGTATTGTTGTATCTATGAGGTTACTTGGCATCGGATACAATGGCATACGGAAATATCCAGTAAGACAGTTTATAATGATATTATAAAAAATTTACATACCGGATCAGAGAAAGTGTGCTCTATATTATTGTCCGAAGCGGCTACTGAGGAAAAATGTCGAACAGCAGAAGCACAAAATATATCAGAACCACCAGGATTAATTGTTTCGGGAGACGGAACATGGAGAAAACGTGGTTTCTCCTCTTGACAAGGAGTCGTTACCCTCCTTGGATACTATTCAGGGAAAGTACTGGACCTGAATGTGAAATCATTGTACTGCAAAACGTGCACATTCTGAAAATCCAAACAGAGTGCACCTGAATAAGATGAACGGATGGAATCACATCGCAATGACTGGTCAATAAATCATTAAGGAAGCTCGGGCAAAATGGAAGTGGATGGAGCAGTAGAGAAATTTGCACGCTCCGAAACATTGCACCAGACAAAATATTTATTTTATATTGGAGATGGCGATAGCAAGACTTACAAAGCTATCGTTGACTCGTGTCCGTACGGTAATATTGACATAATAAAAAAGGAGTGTGTAGGGCACGTGCAAAAACGAACGGGTGCACGGCTCCGAAAAGTAAAGAAAGAAACAAAAGGACTCGGAAGAAAGGGAAAACCTACAGCAAAATTGATCGACGAACTAAGCGTTTACTACGGCTTAGCCATAAGACGAAATAAAAATTCAAAAGAAGACACGAAGAAAGAGATTTGGACTACACTAAAACACAAATCTTCAACAAACGAGAATCCGCAGCACGAGGATTGTCCACCAAGCCCGGAAAGTTGGTGCAGTTATCAAGTGGCGAAGGTCAACAATAATCTGCTAAATTATAATTATAAACCGGCATTGCATGCAGATGTGCTAAAGGCTATTACGCCTATTTACGAAGAATTGAGCAGTGACCAGTTATTAGAGCGCTGTGTGGGCGGATTCACCCAAAACCAGAACGACAGCTTCAACAATACCATTTGGTGTTTAGCTCCTAAAAATTTATTTAGTGGCACTACAACTGTGAAGATTGCTGCTAATATTGCTGCTGTAATTTTCAATAGAGGCTTTTTTAGTGTCCCATTAGTTATGCACTGCATGAATATAAAAATAACACATCACTTAATAAGTCCCCGGTCTGACACATATATGGCAACAATGTTGACAGACCCACGTGATTTCCGGGTAGTAGTAACCTTCAAACAGTACGTGTCAAAATTTCATGGCATTCTGACCGTTAGTTTAGAGGTTACAGTCGTTTTAGTGACCCCAGTTTTGTAATTTTCAAGACAATGGATAGAAAGGAATTTCGTGTGTTGATTAAACACTGTTTTTTGATAGGGAAAAATACTGTTGGAGCCAAACAGTGGCTTGATAAGCATTATGGGAACTCTGCACCAGGGAAATCAACTATTATTGACTGATATGCTGAATTTAAACGCGGTCGTACAAGCACCGATGATGCTGAACGCTCTGGTCGCCCAAAATCGGCAGTTGTTCCGGAAAACATAAAAAATGTCCACAAAATAGTTTTAAAAGACCGTAAAATGAAGTTGCGTGAGATAGCTGACACCTTGAAGATATCAGAAGGTAGTGTCTTTACAATTTTACATGAAAATTTGGGCATGCGCAAGTTGCTTTCGAAGTGGGTGCCGCGTTTGCTCACACCGGACCAGAAACAACAACGCGTCGACGATTCAGAGCGCTGTTTGGAGCTGTTCAAGCGAAATAAAAAGGATTTCTTGCGTCGGTATGTGACAATGGATGAAACATGGATCCACCACTACACGCCTGAATCAAAAAGATCGTCAGAGAAAACAGTCGTTTGCAGTACTGCAAAACGTCTTTGTCGCGAGAAAACAGCAGTATTTCTGTTTAATTTTGATAAAACTCGTTTTACGTGGCGAAACATGCGAAATAAAGTGAAAGCAGTCGTTTGCAGTACTGCAAAATGTCTTGACCGCGAGAAAACAGCAGTATTTCAGTTTACCTTCGATAAAACACGTTTTACGTGGCGAAACATGCAAAATAAAGAGAAAACAGTCGTTTGCAGTTCTGCAAAACGTCTTTACTTTACTTTACTTTTATCTGCCTGGTAATTACACACAAACACCGAAGGTAACTTCAATACTGGATTACGAACATGTAGAAGATTGCGAATCATGATAGATGTCGTTTTGTTGATAAACACTGTCACGTAAACATCGCTGTCCTGCGGAAATCTGTGATATGTATAAGGTTGAATCTCCAACTTGATATTACGTGAAGAAAATTTTCAAGTAATAAAGTGAAATTACTCGTTAGCTATTAGGTTTAGGGCTAATAACGGTCAATACCTTTTTACTTACAATTCGATACTCTACCATATTTTCGTATAAAAAATATAGTATTCTGTTTAAAAAAATAAAGTTGACTTTCAAATCTCCGAAACGCCTCCACCTATAAAAAAAATTAACGCACTACATAGTGTACCCTTTTAAACCATGTAACTTTTGTATATAACATTCTTTCGTGCAACGCATATTTTGGAAGTTATTGCTAGGTTTATCAATCAGTTAGATATCATACACACGCGCGCGCACACACACACACACATATCTGAACACTCAGTATCCTTTATTCGATATCCTTATCCGTAACTCTAGTGCCTTACGATACTTTACTCACAATAAGTTGCGGCGGTGCTGACTTAGCTGCACGGCGGACATTGTCGAGAGAGCATCCTGTGTAAGAACTTAGGCGGAGGCGCTGACTTAGCTGCGCGGTCTAAGTGATTATACGAAAACGCATCCGAGAGTTAATGCCGCGTACGCGACGCGCCGGTTACAAATATCAGCTACGTAAGTTGGTGCGCGAATACCATCGACCCGCATCCCAAGGACGCTGGCCTCTCGGAGTTGAACCGACTCCTGCCTTGGATCAGGGACTCCAGCAGAACGGCATCGTTCAGAAGCTGATCCCTCTGGATCAGGAACGGTCGTAAGCGGATTCTACGCGCCCAGACCATCGTCGCAGTCCTGCCATCAGACACAGACGAACCGTGCTGTGTGGAAGGTAAAGATTGTTCTCTGTGACGTCCGGCCGAAATAGCGATAGCAATTTCGTTGCATTCCTTAACCGGAATCCCGGACGTAACAGAAGTAAAAATCAAGAAATGGAAATTGGGCAGCTTTAAGTGGTGGAATTCGAATTGTACAAAAAGAAAAGGGAAGCTAGGAAAGCACTGAGGAACTGGAGAAGGGGAAAAGGAGACAAAGAAGGAGACAAACACTACCAGAAGAAAAGAAGGGAGTACAAAAAAGCGTGCGAAGAACGGAGAAGGGAATTACAAGAAAATGTAGAGAAGGAGATAAGGCAATTAAAGGGAGAAAATCAAATATGGGAATATACAGGGTGTCTGTTTTATCTCAATACACCTAAATATTTTTTAAGGAAGTGATGTTAGGAAAAAAATGTTTTAACAAAAGTTGCTTGAAACAAGGGTGCATCGCGTAACGTAACATGCGTGCTTTTAGGTTTGCCAGGTTTATGGAAGGTGAATCTCATTTGTCCGACGACGAGTCGCGAAAACACGATACTGACATTACAAGAATTACAGAGTGTAAATATACGGATGATGGGTGAGCCCAAACATCAAAAAACTTCAAACTTGAAAGGGCGTAAATCTTGATGTGCCGGATAGGGCCTACAGTCCGTTCAACGAGACGAGTCACTAAGTAAAAACAAACAGCTCCCTCGCTTTTCACGTGATCGGCTCTGCGACTATGGTCATTGGCTGTCACATGTTACAACTCAGGGCCAAGTTATGGTGGTCCCTTGCCGAGGGGTCTTGCAGGCAGAAACCTTAATGATTTCCAAATGTGTATTTTATGACTTCAGGTACTTTTCAGTGGTAAGTAAGTTGGAAACAGGCTAAAAATAGTTCGATTTTTGCGAGCCTTCGAAGTGAAAGTGTGCTTTCTTTCCTCCGTTGAGTGTATAACATTTTTTGTCATGTCGTCGTTCTCAAATTCGGACGAAGAAAACGTTGGCATGTCACCTGTCAGGAAGCGTGCAAGAAAAACATATATTAGTGCAAGCGAAAAGAACATTATATTACATATTTATAAAGCAGAACTGTTAAAAAATCCAGGAAAAAGTGTTACTGATATAGTACAAATAACTGCTCGTACTGCAGGAGTTTCGAAGAGGTAAAAATTACACATATATTTTAATACATATTTTACAAATATGTATTTCAACAAAAACATTGTTTAATTTTGTAATATTGTTAGGTTAGTCTTTCGAATACGGAAAGAGGGCATGTCAGGAGAAATATCGTCTCCAAAGAGAACAAAAATTCGCCAACAAATTGTTGAAAAAGTAGACGATTTCGATAAGAATGTCATAAGACGAATAGTTCACCAATTTTTTCATCGGAATGAACTACCAACAATTGAAAAGGTGCTAGAGGTTGTAAATGCGGATCCGACTTTACCTAACTTCAAAAGAACTACATTTTATAAGTTATTAAAAAGCATAAACTTTAAGTTTACTCGGCGAGGTCGCGATAGTTTTTTAAACGACAGAGAAGACATTGTTGTATGGAGAAGAAGTTATTTACGTAAACTGAAACAATTCAGAGAGGCTAATCGTCAAATATATTATTTAGACGAAACATGGATTAATGCAGGGCATGCAAAAAATTTCGTATGGAAAGATACAAGCATAACATCAGCTCGAGCTGCACATTCCAGCGGTCTACCAACCGGTTTAAAAAATCCGTCCGGCAAGGGAAAACGCCTAATAATTACCCATATCGGGAGTGTAAATGGTTTTGTGGATGGTGCGTTATGGACTTTCGAGTCCAAAAAAACTGTTAATTACCATGAGGAAAGGAATGCGGCAAAATTTGAAGATTGGTCTTTCAAAATAATTGATAAATTAGAAGAAAATTCAGTGATCGTTATGGACAACGCTCCGTATCACAGCCGCAAAACCGACAAAATCCCGACCAGCGAGTGGAAAAAGACCAACATCCAACAATGGCTACGGGCAAGAGGTATAATGTTCGCAGGCGATATGGTAAAAATTGAATTATTACATATTGTAAAACAACAACAAGTAACAAACGTTTATGCAGTAAATGAAATAGCGAAAAGAAAAAATGTAACAATTTTAAGACTTTCGCCATATCACTGCGAATTAAACCCCATAGAAATGATATGCGCTCAGGTGAAAAATTATGTTGCAGCGAGAAACAGTACCTTTAAATTTTGCGATATGGTACGTTTATTTACGGAAGCAATAAATGTAGTTACTCCAGAAAATTGGAAAAAATGTATTGATCACGTGATAACCGATTTTGAAGAAAAATTTTGGCAATTAGATGGTATAATTGAATCAGCAATAGAACCATTTATTATAAATTTAAATGATTCCGACGATAGTTCAGTATCAAATACCAGTTGTGAGAGCAACATAGAATAAAGAAATAATAATTACACGGAACTTCTCTTGTACTTTCATTCATCCTGTTATTTAGGTATATTTATATAACAAGTAACTCCATACCATAGTCAAAGAATTTTAATTTAAAAAAAAAAGCTTATCCTACGATGCGATATGGGGATCTGGAATCCGTAAGTCGGCCCTGCCCTGTTCACGTGCTCGTGTTTATACTTGGAGACTCGTCTCGTTGAATAGAGTATATCTCGGTCACTATCTGTCTATAGCGCCTCTAGCGCCTCTAACCGCCGGCTGCGCCGAGTGGGTTGTCGCGGCATTGCGAACAGTGGACCCCCCTTACGGGGATCCAGCTTCAACGTAAAAATGTCAGTCGAAAAGTGTGAAAGCGATAGCAGTGAAATTATTTTTGCTAAAAAACGGCATAGAGTGGATGTATTTTTATCATCTGAGGAAGAGGAGGAGAATGTTGGAGAATGGCATGATCCGAGGGGTAATCTGCCAAACATTGTTCCTTTTACACATCCTTCTGGGTTTGTAAGTGAAAATTTGCATGTAAGGTCAGATATAGCGATAGAAACCTGCTATGAATTATTTGTGCCGGATAAATTGTTCGAGAAAATCGCCGAATAAACAAACTTACAGTGAGAAGCATAACTGAACCAATAATCGGACATTTCACAGAAATCGTTATCTAATCGGCGTAAATGATATGCAATGAAAAAGATAAATTTCAATAATATATTATTAATAGTTACAGTATTCTTGAAGGTTTCCGTATATTTAAAATGTTTATTTATTAATGTATAATGATAAAAATTGAAAGACTCAGTTTTGCCCCAGAGTTCAAAAGTTACATTAATATCGTAAAACAGGCAAAATATTTTTAGGTGACCATCGTGTTTTATTTCCATAGTCGCGTTATTCATTTGTTACTGACGATAGCATCCAGTTTGTAAGTGTTCATCAAGTTGAAAAGAAAGAAACTAGCAGTATTCTAGAATGAAGCCACTTCCTCATATTATTGCCAGTAAAATCATTTCTCTTCTACTAAATGGTTTATCCACCCGTCAGATTTCTGAAAAATGTTTTGTAAGCCAATCAACTGTTCAACGTATCCGGAAAAAGCATTCTAAAGACTTTTTAGCTGCACTTGGTGGACGTCCGAAAGTATTAACAAGTCAGGATGAACGAAGGATTGTTCGGTATATCACAAGTGGTGAAGCACCGAGTGCAAGGATTGCTGCTGACCTTTTAAGGGGGGAAACCAGTTTAGATGGCTCAAAAAATCGAAATTTTTTTTATTCTATAAATTATTAGTAAAACTATTCAGGAATATGTTCCAAAAATTTCAAATAAAAATTCCAGTTCGTTCTGATGCTGTGAGCGGTAAAGTAAGCGCCCCTCGGTTCTCTTTAATAAAAAGAGTAAGTTAAAAGGTGATAAGGCACGGATCATTTTTCTTTTGACATACATATGTATATTTTAAAGGGTACATTCTTTTGGTTCTTGAGATATGCGATTTTGAAGTATTATAAAAATAATATTCTTAGGAAAAGCAATTTATTCTCTATGATCTTAATCTTGACACATATTTTCAAGATAACCTAACCTAATCCAAACTCAATTTCCATTTGAAATCGGAATTACTTACGTTAGCGTTAGATTAGGCTCGTACAACGAAACAGAACAGTACTCTAAGAATATACCGACTAACAAACCGTTACGAAGCAACTACAAAAAATGTAAACATTTCTTTTGTATTTACATTTTCTCAATATTTTATTCCATATTCACAGTCAGCACTTTACAATATACAGTGAGGAGCATAACTGAACCAATAATCGGACATTTCACAGAAATCGTTATCTAATCGGCGTAAATGATATGCAATGAAAAAGATAAATTTCAATAATATATTATTAATAGTTACAGTATTCTTGAAGGTTTCCGTATATTTAAAATGTTCATTTATTAATGTATAATGATAAAAATTGAAAGACTCAGTTTTGCCCCAGAGTTCAAAAGTTACATTAATATCGTAAAACAGGCAAAATATTTTTGGTGACCATCGTGTTTTGTTTCCATAGTCGCGTTATTCATTTGTTACTGATGATAGCATCCAGTTTGTAAGTGTTCATCAAGTTGAAAAGAACGAAACTAGCAGTATTCTAGAATGAAGCCACTTCCTCATATTATTGCCAGTACAATCATTTCTCTTCTACAAAATGGTTTAGCAAGATTCAGATTTCTGAAAAATGTTTTGTAAGCCAATCAACTGTTCAACGTATCCGGAAAAAAACATTCTAAAGACTTGTTAGCTGCACTTGGTGGACGTCCGAAAGTATTAACAAGTCAGGATGAACGAAGGATTGTTCGGTATATCACAAGTGGTGAAGCACCGAGTGCAAGGATTGCTGCTGACCTTTTAAGGGGGGAAACCAGTTTAGATGGCTCAAAAAATCGAAATTTTTTTTATTCTATAAATTATTAGTAAAACTATTCAGGAATATGTTCCCAAAGTTTCAAATAAAAATTCCAGTTCGTTCTGATGCTGTGAGCGGTAAAGTAATCTGTTAAAAAGATGTTTTTGAAATCAGAGGAATTATATGAAGTGAAATACGGTAATTATATCGGCGACGGAGATTCAAAAACGTTCACGGCAGTTGTCAATTTAAATCCTTACAGTGATGAACTGACAGTTGTCAAAAGTGAATGCATAGGTCACGTGCAGAAAAGGATGGGAACTCGACTCCGAAACGTCAGGAAAGCTAAAAAAAATTGGGCGGAAAAGGAAAATTTACGGAGACTTTAGTGAAAAAACTCAGCACGTACTACGGCTTAGCGATTAGAAGAAATGTGACAGCGTCGAAGAGATGAAGAAGGCCATAATGGCAACTAACTATCACATGATATCGACAGATGACAATCCACAACACGAAAATTGTCCAGAGGGAGTAGGCAGCTGGTGCAAGTGGAAACAAGCTGAAGCTCTTGGAACGGACCCTGAAGCACATCCGACTCCATTGCACCCTGATGTCCAGAAAGAAATTCTTCCGATATATGAAGATTTATCGAGAAATGAGTTACTGGAGAGATGTTTAGGCGGCTACACACAGAATGCAAACGAAAGTTTCAATTCAACCGTTTGGCGGTTGGCTCCGAAACACCTGCATTCTGGTTTGAAAGTAGTCGAGGTCGCAGCATATTTGGCTGTTTCCTTATTCAATGAAGGAAATTCAGCCCTTTTATTGATGATGAACGAGCTGAAGATTCTAGTTGGTAGCCGCTGCTTCAGTTACGCACAAGAAATGAATGAGCGGCGCGTGAGCCGACATAATCGACGCAGCGCCTTGGAGACCAAGGAAACTCGGAAAGCTCGAAAAGAGGAGTTGCAAGCTCAAAACAAAGCGTATGAAGAAGAAGAAGGATTGCTATATGGTGCTGGAATCGCTGATGAACACGTTAAACGCCACGCCGGTTTCACGTGCCGTTCCGTTCACGCCACAGTTAGCCGTCAGGCGGGCCCTGCCGAGCCGCTCGCCGATAGGCGAGCCAGAGTATAAACAGAGTTGGGTAACGTAGCCCGGCTTGAGGACCGGGGTTTGTCTTCGCATGTTTACTCACTTGCAGATGAGTTGCACTCGAGGGCCTGACTTTTTCCAATCGCAATAAATACTGTTTTGGATTCGTATCCTTATAGTCCCTTCTCCTTGGTAGAAGATAAGAAACCGAAAAGCGAGGCCCAATGACGCCCGAACGCCTAACGAATCCTCAGTTGCACACAAATCGTAGCCCAGTTTCGTTCATTCTAAAACTTTCCTCGAACTTCTTGTTGACCAAAAATTCTAAATTTTGTTGGCCTGAAAATGGATACGTCATCAAGTGATACATCAAGCGAACAAATTTTGCTGCCTAGACTTCGTCATCGTCGTGTATTGCGCTCGTCCGAAGATGAAAGTTCATTAGAGAATAAACGTGTGGATAGTAATACAACGGGTGATCAAGAATGGTTTGATCCACGAGGACACAACCTAACATAAGAGCTTTTACGGGCGAATGTGGGGTTGACATACAGCCCCTGCTCACTTTATTAGACTCACCTGAAGAATTGGTGCTTTTTGAAATCCTATAAG
>NW_017101554.1:0-722 GCF_001263275.1 Habropoda laboriosa
TTGTCGCGAGAATACATCAGTATTTCAGTTTATATTCGTTAAAACACGTTATACGTGGCGGAATATGCAAAATAAAGAGGAGAGAGTCATTTCGCTGTACTGCAAATCGTCTTTGTAGCGAGAAAACAGCAGTATTACAGTTTACGTTTGTTAAAACACGATTTACGTGGCGAAACTAGCAAAATAAATAGGAGACAGTCATTTTGCAGTACTGCAAAACGTGGTTTGACTCTAGAATACAGCAGTATTTCAGTTTATATTCGTTAAAACACGATTTACGTGGCGAAACTAGCAAAATAAAGAGGAAACAGTCATTTTGCAGTACTGCAAAACGTGGTTGGCGCGAGAAAACAGCAGTATTACAGTCTATATTCGTTAAAACGAGATTTACGTGCCGAAATATGCAAAATAAAGAGGAAACAGTCATTTTGCAGTACTGCAAAACGTGGTTGGCGCGAGAAAACAGCAGTATTACAGTCTATATTCGTTAAAACGAGATTTACGTGCCGAAATATGCAAAATAAAGAGGAAACAGTCATTTTGCAGTACTGCAAAACGTGGTTGGCGCGAGAAAACAGCAGTATTTCCGTTTATATTTGTTAAAAGACGTTTTAGATGGGCGGAACATGCAAAATAAAGAGAAGTCAGTCATTTTGCAGTACTGCAAAACGTGGTTTGACGCAAGAAAACAGCAGTATTACAGTTTATATTCGTTAAAACGA
>NW_017101555.1:0-1071 GCF_001263275.1 Habropoda laboriosa
TATTGACAGATCGATGTTAAAATTTGATGTTAAATGGAACTTTCATATCTACCATAGAATCTGTATAATTTTTGAAGGTATTTTATTAAGAAACGCGCACCTAGTGTTCAATTTTCTATCTTAGAATTAACTTACTTTATCTTACGACCTACTTAAAGTTAAAACTTTCAACTGTGTGTGAGAATCTGAGTGTCCACGGGTACGCGTAGTTCTTAGCTTGGTATCCTTCTGCAAAAGTGAGAATTTTCTTTGGAAAAGGATACCAATTACCAGGCCCCACCACGAGGAGGTGACTACGCAAGGGACCCGACAAAAACACATGCCCTACTGGCAGCTCTCTATCTTCAGAGATGCGCGATTCTCATTCGTAGCAAAGGAAATAGATACTTTTATCAAAAAGAGTGTCTTGTATTTCACTTTAAATCGCAACTCTAATCATTTTCTCATTCCCAATGCAATATTTAAACTCTAAAAATTTCGTACTCTTCCTTAATAAGATGTTGAAAATGTAGATGGTATTTTATTAATTATGCTACGAATGAGTCGCGTATCTCTGTAAGAGAGCGCGCACATGGTATTCAGTACAATTTTTCTATCTTAGAATTAGTTGTTTTATTCGATTACTTAAAGTTAAAACGCACGCGTCCCACGACGTCCATCGGCGGATGAATAGAATATTTTCTATTGTCTTATGCTAACTTATTTTATCTTACGAACTACTTAAAGTTAAGACACTCGTTCACGCTCACTTCATACTCGGTACAGTTTTCGATCTTAGAATTAATTAAAGCTAACATGCGATAAAAAGGTACATTTTTCAAACATACAATGAAGCTCTGTAAGAAAAGTATATTATTAAATTGCACTAGGAGGATAAATTGTTAGGATAACATTATTATTTATATTTTATTTTCATATTTAAAATCGTAATATCAAAGTTCTGTAAGAAACATATATTGTTAAATTGGAATAGGAGGATACATTGTTAGGATATCTTTATTATATATGTATAGAAAATCATAGAAATGAAGTTCTGAAAGAAAAGTGTATTATAAAATGAAATAGGAGAAT
>NW_017101556.1:0-879 GCF_001263275.1 Habropoda laboriosa
CCGAAAACGAAGGTGTGGTTTGTTTTTTCAATAGCACAAATGGTTCCCGTGTTACTGTTAAACAAAACGAATATACACCTATAACGACGGCTAGGCGATAGTAGTTCTTCGCGACATTTACATAACATACTGCGGCAATTGTCGTAATCTAAATGGCGTACGATTCTACTTTGCATTCTGGTCATCGGCGTCGAATTACCGAACTACGATGGTGGGGGAAAATACAGATAATTAAATGTTTCGACATTAGACATAATTACAACAAATAAATAGACTCAAACAAATCTGACCTTTTTTTGGTACCGAATACGAAGGAGTGGATTGTTTTTTCATTAACTCAAACGGTTCCCGTGTACCAGTTAAACGAAACGAATATACTTACATAGCGTCACGCTTGGAGATAGTAATTCTTCGCGACTTTCACGTACCGTACCTGTACTATACTCGTACTCTATAGGGAGTACGATTCTGCTGTGCATTCTGGAGGACGGCGTCGAATTTTCGAACTACGATGGTGTGGGAAAATACAGATAATCAATTATTTCGTCGTTAATAATAATTCGTAAAGTTAAATGTGACCAACGAAATCTTACCTTTTTTTGGTACCGAATACAAAGTTGTTTGTTTTTTCAATAGCTCATACGGTTCCCGTGTTACCATTATGCGAAGCGAATATGCACATTTATCGTCGAGCATCGAGATAGTGTTTCTTCGCGATTTTCACGTATCGTACAGGTACGATACTCGTACTCTAAATGGAGTACGATTCTACTATGCATTCTGGACGACGGAGTCGAATTTTAATTCTACGATGGTGGGGGCAAATACAGATAACTAAATATTTCGACTTCAAAAATAATTGCTTCAGCTAAATGCATG
>NW_017101556.1:2311-2923 GCF_001263275.1 Habropoda laboriosa
TTGATCCCGAATATAATGGTGTGCTTGGTTCTTCAATATCTCACACGATTGCCGTGTTACTGTTAAACGAAGCGAATATACACATATAACGTCGCACATGGTTATAGTAGTTCTGCGCGACCTTCGCATATCATACTGGGACGATTCTCGCCTTCTAAATGGCGTACGGTTCTGCTATGCATATTAGACGCCGGCAACCAATTTTCGAACTACAATGAGGGGGAAAATACAGATAATTAAATCCTTCCACGTTAAAAATAATTCATAAAACTAAATGTGACCAACGAAATCTTATCTTTTTCGGTACCGAATGCAAAGTTTGGGTATGATATTTCAATAGCTCACACGATTGCCGTGTAACTGTTAAACGAAGTGAATATATACCTATAACATCGGCTAGGCGATAGTAGTTCTTCGTGACTTTCACATAACATAAAGCGGCAATTCTCGTTCTCCAAATGGCGTACGATTCTGCTAGGCATTCTGGATATCGGCGTCGAATTCTCTCTCTACGATGGTGGGGGCAAATACAGATAGCTAAATATTTCCACTTCAAAAATAATTGTTTCAGCTAAATGTATCCAACGAAATCTTACCTTTTTTTGATACCGA
>NW_017101557.1:0-772 GCF_001263275.1 Habropoda laboriosa
GAAGTATTACAGTTTATATTCGTTAAAACTCGTTCTACGTGGCGGAATATGCAAAATAAAAAGGAAGCAGTCTTTTGTAGTACTGCAAAACTCGGGTTGTCGCGGGAAAACAGCAGTATTTCAGTCTATATTCGTTAAAACACGTTTTACTTGGCGGAACATGCAAAATAAAAAGGAAACAGTCGATTGCACTACAGCAGAACGTAGTTTGTCGCCGAAAAACAGCAGTATAACAGTTTATATTCGTTAGAACACGTTCTATGTGGCGAAGCATGCAAAATAAAGAGAAAACATTCGTTTGCAGTACTGCAAAATGTCTTTGTAGCGAGAAAACAGCATGGTTTTTCGCGGGAAAACAGCATTAGTACAGTTTATATTCGTTAGAACACGTTTAACGTGGCGGAACATGCAGAATAACGAGAAAACAGTCGTTTGTCGTACTGCAAAACATGGTTTGTCGCGGGAAAACAGCATTAGTACAGTTTATATTCGTTAGAACACGTTCTATGTGGCGAAGCATGCAAAATAAAGAGAAAACATTCGTTTGCAGTACTGCAAAACATGGTTTGTCGCGGGAAAACAGCATTAGTACAGTTTATATTCGTTAGAACACGTTTTACGTGGCGAAACATGAAAAATAAAGGGAAAACAGGCGTATGTAGCACTGCAAAACGTGCGCTGTCGCGGGAAATCAGCAGTAATTGTAGCCAGAAAACAGCAGTATTACAGTTTATATTCGTTAAGACACGATTTACGTGGCGAAACATGCAAA
>NW_017101558.1:0-378 GCF_001263275.1 Habropoda laboriosa
ACGCCGCACATGGATATAGTAGTTCTTCGCGACCTTCGCATATCATACTGGGACGATCCGCCTCCTCTACGGTTCTGTCCGGCATTCTGGACGCCGGCGTCGAATTTTCGAACTACGATGAGGGGGAAAACACAAATAATAAATTATTACGTCGTTAGAATTAATTCCAACAAATAAATGTTCCCAACGAAATCTTACCTATTTTGGTACGGAAGACGAAGGTGTGGTTTGTTTTTTCAATAGCTCAAACTGTTCCTGTGTACCCGTTAAACGACGCGAATATACATATATAACGTCGCGCATGGAGATAGTATTTCTTCGCGATTTTCACGTAACGTACCATACGATACTCGTACTCTAAATGGAGTATGATTCTGC
>NW_017101559.1:0-580 GCF_001263275.1 Habropoda laboriosa
AGAGTACGAATATCGCCGCCATAAGTTATGTGAAAGTCGCGAAGAACTACAATCGCCTAGCCGACGTTATAGATGTATAATCGATTTGTTTAACAGTAACACGGCAACCGTGTGAGATATAGAAGAACCTGGCACACCTTTACATTCCGGATCAGGAAATTGTAAGATTTCGTTGTATACAATTAGCTGAAAGAATTCAAATTAAAGTCGAAAAATTTTATTATCAGTATTTTCCCTCACATCGTAGTTCGAAAATTCGGCGCCGCTGTTCACAATGCATAGCAGAAATGTTCTCCATTTAGAGTACGAGTGTCGTACCGGTACGATAGGTGAAAATCGCGAAGAAATATTATCTCCAAGCGCGAAGTTATGGGTGTATATTCGCTTCGTTCAACAGTAACACCGGGACTGTTTGAGCTTTCAATAACAAAGCACACATTTGTAGTCGGTATCAAAAAATGGTAAGATTTCGTTGGTCACATTTAGTTTTAGGAAATATTTTTAACTTACAAATATGTAATTATCTGAGTTTTCCCCCACATTGTAGTTCGATAATTCGGCGCCGGCGTCCAGAATGCAT
>NW_017101560.1:0-492 GCF_001263275.1 Habropoda laboriosa
CTTCGCGGCTTTCACATAATATACTGCGGCGATAATCGTACTCCAAATGGTGTTTGATTCTGCAATACATTCTGGACGTCGGCGCCGAATTTTCGAAATTTGATGGTCGGGAAAAATACAGATAATTAATTATTTCGACGATCATAATAATTCCTAAAACTAAATGTGACCAACGATATTACCATTTCTGGATACCGAATACAAAGGTGTGGTTTGTTTATTCATTACCTCAAACGGTTCCCGTGTAGCAATTAAACGAAGCGAATATACACATATAACGTCCCTCATGGAAATAGTGTTTCTTCGCGATTTTCACTTAACTTACCGGTACGATACCCGTACTCTAATTGGAGTACATTTCTGCTGTGCATTCTGGTCATCGGCGTCGAATTTTCTCTCTACGATCGTAGGGGCAATTACAGAGAACTCAATATTTCGACTTTAAAAATATTCCCTACAAATAATTGTTCCCAACGAAATCTTACCTTTTTT
>NW_017101561.1:0-393 GCF_001263275.1 Habropoda laboriosa
TACGTGAAAAAAGCGAAGAAATACTCTTTCCAAGTGGCGACGTCATATGTGTATATTTGCTTCGATTAACAGTAACACGGGAACCGTTTGAGCTATAGAAAAGACATACCACACCTTTGTATTCGGAATCACAAAACGGTAAGATTTCGTTGTGAACATTTATTGGTAGGGAATATTTTTAAAGTCGAAGTATTTAATTATCTGTATTTCCCCCCACCATCGAAGTTCGAAAATTCGTCGCCGACGTCCAGAATGCATAGCAGAATCAAACACCATGTAGAGTACGAATATCGCCATAGTATGTTATGTGAAAGTCGCGGAGAACTACTATCGCCTGGCCGACGTTATAGGTGTCTATTCGCTTCGTTTAACAGTAACACGGCAACCGTGTGA
>NW_017101562.1:0-249 GCF_001263275.1 Habropoda laboriosa
TTTCTAAAGACGAAGTATTTAATTATTTGTAATTTCCCCCACATCGTAGTTCGAAAATTCGACACCGGCGTCCAAAATGCATAGCAGAATCAATCTCCATTAGAGTACGAATATCGCCGCAGTATGTTATGTGAAAGGCGCGAAGAACTACAATCGCCTAGCCGGCGTTATAGGTGTATATTCGCATCGTTTAACAGTATCACAGCACACGTGTGAGATATTGAAAGAACAAACCACACCTTTGTATTC
>NW_017101563.1:0-3630 GCF_001263275.1 Habropoda laboriosa
CGACTTTCGGCGTAAAACTGTAATAAATCTGCAGATTCTTACATCTTTCGATGCCTGTTGCTTATTTCTTCATCCACCGATTTCGATGAAATTTTATAATTGACATCGATTTCCAAAACGTATTTTTTTTCTTTTTCATGAATAACAATGTTATATACAAAAGTTACATGGTTTAAAAGGGTACACTATGTAGTGCGTTAATTTTTTTTATAGGTGAAGGCGTTTCGGAGATTTGAAGGTCAACTTTGTTTTTTTAAACAGAATACTATCCGAAACATCTGATTTTACGACAGTGTCAGTGAACTCACATGATCGTTCTTCGCCAAACGTCGCGCGGTCCGCGGGGAAAGTGTGGAAAAAAACAAAAGACTTCTCGGCGTTCTCTACGTCTTCTTTCTGCGTTCGACGTGTATTGATGTCGATGTCGATGTTTCTTGTGTCTGTATTAACGCTCAACGGTGAGCTCACTTCCCCTCACCGATCACTTCCTCTTGCCACAGGGACAGGTTGATATGTTTAGGAACAATTTCTTGTTCTTACGTTAAAAAATTTGTGGCTCCTAAAGGGGCCGATTGTGGCGTCGGTGCTACCCCAGCGTTGCGAGGATGGGCTCAATGTACCCACCTCGCACCGCAAGGCAAGCCTCCGCACGCCGCCGTATGTTCGCCTGCACCCGTCGTAGCATATCGCGGGAGATTGTGGCGACAGCGCCGTGAATACGCGCCACCACCTCCTCCCGCGATTGCACCGGTTGTTCACGGTACACCGCGGTCTGATAAAATGAAAAAAAAATGCAAAATGAATAAATATTTTTAAATTAAAAAAAAAAAATAGAGACATTAACCGTACCTTCAGGTGTCCCCAGAGAAAGAAATTCAACGGATTCATATCTGGAGACCGTGGGGGCCACAATACAGCACCGCCGCGGCCAATCCACCTGTCGTGAAAGGCTTGATCTAAGAAAACCCGAACATTTGCGGCATAATGGACGGGGGCGCCTCATCATGCTGGAAATACATGTGCCTCCGTATTTCTAGAGGAATTTCTTCCAAGAGACCCGGAAGAACATTCTCCAGAAAATTATTGTACGTTGTGCCATTCAATCTCTCAGGTAGAATGTATGGCCCAACCACAAAATCATCGCAAATGCCGGCCCATAGATTGATTGACCAGCGTTCTTGTGCTGCATGTGTACGAATCGCAAACGGATTCTCGTCGTTCCACATGTGTGAATTGTGGGCATTGAAGCACCCCTCCCGCGTAAAAAGGAGGCTTCATCAGTCCGCGAAACGAACCTGCAGAACGACGGATTACGCGCGATTTCCCGCAACAGCCACCTTGAATATACCATCCGTTGGGTGTAATCCCTGGGTTGCAAGGTATGCACACGTACATATCTGTACGGGTGCATACTTTCTTCTAGTAATTGGCGGTGCACAGTTGTCCGCCTGACACTAAAATAAAAGAGAAAAGTAAACCACTATAAGAATTCCATTTTTATTATGAAATGTTTATATATTTGAAAATTTAAACTTACCCCAGCCACTTGCCAACCTCTCGCACACTCTGCGTGCCATCCCGGTCGAACTCTGCGAGGACTTCTTCCAACCGTGCCGTGGGTATTCGACACGATCGGCCCGTATCTGTACGATCGGGTAGAAAAGAACCGCTCGAATGAAGGCAGGCCGCGAACCCGCGGAAGGCTGTCGCCCCTGGTGCATGTTCGCTGGGATGCAACTCGCGATATCGCGCAGCGGCAGCGGTGGCATTGCCATCGCACTGCGCGAATATAAAAAACATTGCATACATTTCTGCGTTCGAGCGGTACATCTTGCTCTAACGGTTGCAAAAATGATTCTCCCACATGGACGTTTGTTAATAAAAAATTGAACATCGAAACAATAGACATCTCCGTTGGTAACAATAAACGTCTGACGCCAACAGCGGCGTTAGACGTCTTTTGTTTTTTTACACACTTTCCCCGCGGACCGCGCGACGTTTGGCGAGGAACGATCATGTGAGTTCACCGACACGATCGTAACATCAGATGTTTCGGATAGGTCATTTCTCGAAACATTGTCCAAGATGTAAGTGTACTTAAGCATTCAGCACACATAAAGCTATAACGTATACGTTTTGTTTTTAGAGTATAACAAATGAAGATCGACGTAACCACGACAAGTGAATGCAAATCGATGTGTAAGACACCCATACCAGCAAAAAAAATTCCACATCATCGTGGGGGCCGGCGCTCAAGCGATAGACCCAGAAATCCGCATTATGTGTTAATGTTACCCTTTTGTTTATTTTTGACCAAAAAAAAAAAAGAAATTCCCCCCATTTAAGAAGACCTTTAAACAGTTCCATTGTTGGAGAGATTTCAATACCTTCGGAGGCTAAATAAAGTGGCCAGCAATCCTAGATAGGAGGAAAGATGCCGATGAGTCGGATGAATCGTGCTCCATTACGGTATATCGATCGGTCGCGTCTCGGTAGGTCCACGTTCCTTTTGCTCGTCCGTTCATCACACGACCGGAGAATTAAGTGAAATGAGGGACGAGCTTTTTTCGTAGATAACAGCGAAAGCAGCGGGGGCCGACCGACCGTGCGCCATTTATAAAACTTTCAAGCTCCTTACCCGGTCCAATAAACTTAATAGCTTCCAAAATTTACGGGATTTGGCAAGACGTTGGAAAACATTTCGAACGCCTAACTCATTTCTCGCTGCACTTCCTTTTGCGTAAGTTTCTCATTTGGAAAAATAGAACTTATCCGTGAAGAAAGTTGTTACCAAAAGCCGCGACATTTAGGAATTCAGTTTCTCGCGCTTCGAGTTCAAATTATTTTTCTATGTTGACAGTGCAGTGGCCAGATATATGGATTATATAATATTGAAGATACTTTGAAATCGTATCATTTGTGACGAAAAAAAGTTTCGATCTGTCTACTAATAACGAAAGTAATTTAGGTGGTTCACCCTGCTATAGGGAGAACCTGTATCTTCCGAACGGGCGAATTCCCCAAGCTACGATTTTATATTTGGAGTCTGTTCACACCCCTCATAATACCCGCCAAGTTTCATCTCGAATTGTCCTCTGGGGTCATTCAGAATAATATCCATATGATGCAAATATATTCGAATTACTATATTGTCAAATAATGCGTACTGTTTCCAATGTCTGTTTTCATTTTTCGTCATTTTAATTTGGAGTGGAATTATTTTCTTCGTGTAGTAAAATAAGGTTGACATTTTCTACTATATTCTTGTAATCGTGTTTAGAGCAAAATTGTTTTCAGCTCGAATATTTTGGTTATAGAGATAATTTAAGTATCAATATAAAATAAATCACTTCGAGGTGTCTCTAACGATGAAAACATATTTTTGTACTCGGCATGTTTTCAATCAATTGCTTCAAAATTAGAGAAGGGTAGGATAGGGAAACGTTGTGCACTTTTTATGCAGGATTGGAAGCACATGCTCCATTGTATTTTTATTCTGATCGTTTGCACTACTTGCAAAAAATTTGGAATCACCTATGCATTTTAGGAATTTTTTAACGAATATTTTTGTTAGAATTATGGTAATAAATAAAAGATATTGTTTTAATTATAAATCTTCTTTGTTCTGAT
>NW_017101564.1:0-665 GCF_001263275.1 Habropoda laboriosa
ATAACACAGCACACATTTGTATTCGGTATCAAAAAATGGTAAAATTTCGTTGGTCACATTTAGCTTCAGGAATTATTTTTAACGTAGAAATATTTAATTATCTGTATTTTCCCCACATCGTAGTTCGAAAATTGGACTCCGGATTCCAGAATGCGTAGCAGAATCGTACTCCATTTCGAGTACGAGTATCGTACCGGTGCGTTACGTGGAAATAGCGAAGGAATACTATCTCCAAGAGCGACGTTATATGTGTACCTTCTCTTCGTTTATCAGTAACACGGGAAATGTTTGAGCTATTGAAAAAACAAACCACACCTTTGAATTCGGTACCAAAAAAGGTAAGATTTCGTTTGTCACACTTAGTTTTAGCAATTATTTTTACGTCGAAATATTGAATTTTCTGAATTTTCTCTCACATCGTAGTTCGAAAATTCGACGCCACGTCCAGAATGCATTGCATAATCGTACTCCATTTAGAGTACGATTATCGTACTGGTACGTTTCGTGAAAATTGCAAAGAAATACTATCTCCAAGCGCGACGTTATATGTGTATATTTGCTTCGTTTAACTGGTACACGGGAACCGTTTTAGGTAATGAAAGAACAAACCACAACTTTGTATTCGGTACCAAAAAAAGGAAAGGTTTCGTTGGTCACATTTAGTT
>NW_017101565.1:0-447 GCF_001263275.1 Habropoda laboriosa
AAAAGTTTCATGGGTCTGAGAGAAGCTTCCAAGTGAATTGTGGGTCAAAATCGAAGGCTGGGAAGATTGAAATGGGTCACTAAGGGTATCTCAAAGGTTACGAATGGTGAGTCGTATGAATTATTTATCTTGACGATCTAATTTATATTCTGTTTCAGTGTTTCAGCGAAATTTTGTTAAATTGTAATAAATTCGCGGTTTTCCTTATTAAATAAAACGAAAATAAATTGCTTGGGCGTTCTTAATCGTAGAGATCAGTTCTCAAAGCCTATTGTTGCCAATTCTGACGAGATAAAAAGTACCGAGAGTACTGATAAGGTTCAGGGTAGGAATAAAATCTATTTAACAATGTCCACCTGTGTGGTCTGCGTTTAGGGTGTTTTCCGTTTTTTCGATGATCGATTTGGGTAAATATTTCGAGCTCACATAAGAGTTCAATTTTCTCCT
>NW_017101566.1:0-203 GCF_001263275.1 Habropoda laboriosa
AATACAGCGATGCGTGGTTTGTCGCGAGAAAACAGCAGTATTTCAGTTTATATTCGTTAAAACTCGTTCACCGTGGCGAAACATGCAACATTCAGAGAAAGCAGTCGTGTGCAGTACAGTAAAATGTAGTTTGTCGCGACAAAACAGCAGTATTTCAGTTTATATTCGTTAAAACTCGTATTACGTGGCGAAACATGCAAAAT
>NW_017101567.1:0-319 GCF_001263275.1 Habropoda laboriosa
GCATACATTTAGCCGAAGGTATTATTTTTAAAGTCGAAATATTTAATAATCTGTATTTGCCCCCACCATCGTAGTTCTAAAATTCGACGCCGTCGTCCGGAATGCATAGCAGAAATGTACTCCATTCAGAGTACGATTACCGTACCGGTACGTTGCGTGAAAATCGCGATGAAATAATATCTCTAGCGTGACGTTATATGTATATTTTCGATTCGTTAAGAGTAACACGGGAACCGTTTGAGCTATTGAAAAAACAAACCACACCTTTGTATTCGGTACCAAAAAAAGGTAAGATTTCGTTGGTCACATTTAGTTTTAG
>NW_017101567.1:339-1716 GCF_001263275.1 Habropoda laboriosa
TCGAAATAATTAATTATCTGTATTTTCCCGACCATCCAAGTTCGAAAATTCGGCGCCGACGTCCAGAATGTATAACAAAAGCAAACACCATATGGAGTACGATTATCGCCGCAGTAAGTTACGTGAAACTCGCGCAGAAATACTATCGGCTAGCCGACGTTATAGGTGTATATTCTCTTCGTTCAACAGTAACACGGGACCTTTTGATCTATTGAAAAAACGGACCACACCTTTTTATTCGGTACCAAAAAAAGGTAAGATTCCGTTGGGAACATTTATTTGTTGGAATTATGTCTAACGACGAAAAATTTAATTATTTGTGTTTTCCCCCACATCGTAGTTCGAAAATTCGACGCCGGCGTCCAGAATGCATAGCAGAATCAAACACCATTAGAGTACGAATTTCGCCGCAGTAAGTCATGTGAAACTCGCGAAGAACTACTATCGCCTAGCCGACGTTATAGGTGTATATTCCATTCGTTTAACAGTAACACGGCAACCGTGTGAGACATTGAAGAACCAAGCACACCTTTGTATTCGGTATCAAAAAGAGGAAAGATTACGTTGGGAATATTTATTTGTAGCCATTATTTTTAAAGTCGAAATATTTAGTTATCTGTATTTGCCCCCACCATCGTAGTTCGAAAATTCGATGCCGATTTCCAGAATGCATAGTAGAATAGTACTCCATGTAGAGTACGAGCGTCGTACCGGTGCGTTACGTAAAAATCGCGATGAACTACTATCACCTAGCTGATGTTATATTTGTATATTCGCTTCGATTAACAATAACACGGGAACTGTTTGAGCTATTGAAAACACAAACCTCAAATTTATTTTCGGTACCAAAAAAAGGTAAGATTTGGTTGGGTCTATTTATTTGTTGCCATTATGTCTAAAGTCGAAATATTTAATTATCCATCGTAGAGAGAGAATTCGATGCCGGCGTCCAGAATGCATGGAACAACAGTACGCCATTTAGAGAAGGTGAATCGTCCCAGTATGATATGGGAAGTTCGCGAAGAACTGCTATAACCGTGTGCGACGTTATATGTGTATATTCGCTTCGTTTAACAGTAACACGCAAAGCGTTTGAGTTATTGAAAACACAATCCACACCCTCGTATTCGGTACCAAAAAAAGGCATTATTTCTTTGAGAACAATTATTTGTAGGGAATATTTTTAAAGTCGAAATATTTAGTTATCTGTATCTTCCCCCACCATCGTAGTTCGAAAATTAGACGCCGACGTCCTGACTGCATAGCAGAATCAAATACCATTTAGAGTACGAATATAGCCGCCGTAAGTTATGAGAAAGTCGCGAAGAACTACAATCGCCTAGCCGACGTTATAGGTGTATAATCGCTTCGTTTAAC
>NW_017101567.1:1845-2107 GCF_001263275.1 Habropoda laboriosa
TTTTCCCCCACTTGGTAGTTCGAAAATTCGGCGCCGATGTCCAGAATGCGTAGCAGAAACGTACGCCATTCAGAGGACGAGAATCGTCCCGGTATGATATGCGAAGGACGCGGAGAGCTACTATAACCATGTGCGACGTGATATGTGTATATTCGCTTCGTTTAACCGTAACATCGGCTCCGTTTCTTGAGCTATTTAAAAAACAAACCACATCTTTGTATTCAGTACCAAACAAAAGTAAGGTTTCGTTGTACTCATTTAG
>NW_017101568.1:0-661 GCF_001263275.1 Habropoda laboriosa
TACTGTGAAACTAAGCGAATATACACCTATAATGTCGGATAGGCGATAGTAGTTCTTCGCGACTTTGGCATATCATACTGGGTCGATTATCGTCCTCTAAATGGCATACGATTCTACTATGCATTCTGGACATCGGCGCCGAATTTTCGAACTACCATGTGGGGGCAGATACAGATAATTAAATATTTCGACTTTAGACATAATTGCACCAAATAAATAGACCCAACCAAATCTGACCTTATTTTGGTACCGAATACGAAGGAGTGGTTTGTTATTGCAATAGCTCAAACGGTTCCGGTCTTACTGTTAAACGAAGCGAATATACACATATAACGTCGCACATGGTTATAGTAGTTCTCCGCGACCTTCGCATATCATACTGGGACGATTCTCGTCCTCTAAGTACGTTTCTGCTATTCATTCTGGACATCGGCGTCGCTTATTCGAACTACGATGGTGGCGGAAAATACAGATTATTAATTATTTCGACGTTAATATTAATTGCTAAAACTGAATGTGACCAACGAAATCTTACCATTTTTTGATAAGGAATGCAAAGGTGTGCTTTGTTATTCAAAGCTCAAAGGGTTCCTGTTACACTGTTAAACGAAGCGAATATACACATACCACGTCGGCTAGGCGATAGTAGTTCTTCGCGACT
>NW_017101569.1:0-474 GCF_001263275.1 Habropoda laboriosa
ATGTCTAGCTAGCTATGACGTTCAAAATTTATTTTATTTTAATTATTCTAAACATTTGAGGCAATCTAGTCACTGATGACCACCATGGCCATATCGAGGAAACAATCTAATGTTAATACTTATTGAGTGTTTAATTTAATTTCATAATATATCGCTTTGGATGAATTACAAAAACAAATTGCTAAGAAATTACATTATATACCTGTACACATTATCCGTCGAATGTAGAGGGAGAGCCACCGTTTGGTTGCCAATTGTTTATCACATAGAGGCGGCCTACCTCCAGGTAAAAAAAAAAAAAAAAATGTAGGGTCGATTCCACAAGTGTCAGTAAAATGTAAGGTCGATTCCACAAGTGCCAGTAAAATGTAGGGTCGATTCGACAAGTGTCAGTCAAATGTAAGGTCGATAACAACAGAAAAGCTGCTAAACAATTAGAATTAAATGTAACGATAGAAATTATTGCAATAATGC
>NW_017101570.1:0-2086 GCF_001263275.1 Habropoda laboriosa
GATGAACTACTATAACCATGTGCGGCGTTACTTGTGTATATTCGCTTCGTTTAACAGTTAGACCGGTACCGATTGAGTTTTGAATCACAAAGCACACCGTTGTATTCGGTATCAAAAAAAGGTAAGATATCATTGGTCACATTTAGTTTTAGGAATTATTATTAACTTCGAAGTATTTAATTTTCTGTATTTTCCGCCACCATGGGAGTTCGAAAATTCGACGCCACGACCAGAATGCATAGCAGAATCAACACCATTAGAGTACGCATATCGCCGCAGTATGTTATGTGAAAGTCAGGAATAAATACTATCGCCTAGCCGGCGTGTTAGGTGTATATTCCCTTCGTTTAACAGTAACACGGCAAGCGTGTGAGAGATTGAAGAATCAAGCACACCTTTATATTCGGGATCAAAAAATTCTAAGATTTCGTTGGATACATTAAGCTGAAGGAATTTTATTGAAATTCGAAATATTTAATTATCTGTATATTCCCCCACATCGTAGTTCGAAAATTCGTCGCCTATGTCCTGAATTCATAGCAGAATCGTACTCCATTTAGTGTACGAGTATCGTACCGGTACGTTAAGTGAAAATCGCGAAGAAATACTATCTCCAAGCGCTACGGTATATGTGTAAATTCGCTCTGTTTAACAGTAACACGGTAACCGTTTGAGCTATTGAAAAAACAACCCACATCTTTGTATTGGGTACCAACAAAAGGTAAGGTTTCTTTGGGAACATTCAGTTGTTGGAATTATTTTGAAAGTCAATATGATAAATTATCTGCATTTGACACACCATCGTAGTTCGTAAATTCGACGCCCATGTCCAGAATGCATAGCAGAAATGAACTCCATTTCGAGTATGAGTACCGTTGCGGTACGTTATGTGAAAATCACGAAGGAATACTATCTCCCAGCGTGACGTTATATATGTATATTCGCTTCGTTTAACAGTAACAACGGAACTGTTTGAGCTTTGAATAACAAAGCACACATTTGTATTCGGAATCAAAAAATGGTAAGATTTCGTTGGTCACATTTAATTTTAGGAATTATTATTAACGTCGAAATAATTAATTAGCTGTATTTTCCACCACCATCGTAGTTCGAAAATTCGGCGCCGAAATTCAGAATGCATAGCGGAATCAAACACCATTATAGTAGGAGTATCGTTCCGGTACGTTTCGTGATAATCGCCAAGGAATACTATCTCGAAGCGAGACGTTATAAGTCTGTATTCGCTTCGTTTAACAGTAAGAACGGAACCGTTCGAGCTTTGAATATCAAAGCACACCTTTATATTCGGTATCGAAAAATTGTAAGAATTATTGTATACATTTATCTGAAGGATTTATTTATAAAGTCGAAATATTTAGTTATCTGTATTTGCCCCCACCATCGTAGAGAGAGACTTCGACGCCGATGTCCAGAATGCATAGCAGAATCGTACTCCATTTAGAGTACGAGTATCGTACCAGTACGTTGCGTGAAAATCGCGAAGAAATAATATCTCTAGCGTGACGTTATATGTTTATATTCGATTCGTTCAAGAGTAACACGGGAACCGTGTGAGATATTGAAGAAACTGGCACGCATTTGTATTCGGTATTAAAAAATGGTATATGATTTGGTTGGTCGCATTTAGTTTTAGGAATTATTATAAACGTCGAAATAATTAATTATCTGTATTTTCCCCCACCATCGTATTTCGAAAATTCGACGCCGACGTCCTGAATGCACAGCAGAATCGTACTCCCTTTAGAGTACGACAATTGCCGCAGTATGTTATGTGAAAGTCGCGAAGAACTACTATCGCCTTGCCGATATTATATGTGTATATTCGCTTCGTTTAACGGTAAGAACGGAACCGTTTGAGCTTTGAATATCATAGCACACCTTTGTAGTCGGTATCAAAAAATGGTAAGATTTCGTTGGTCACATTTAGTTTTAGGAATTAATATTAACGTCGAAATATTTAATAATCTGTATTTTCCCCCACCATCGTAGTTCGAAAATTCGACGCCACGTCCAGAATGCATAACAGAAACGTACTCCATTTAGAGTACGAGAATCGTAACGGTAC
>NW_017101570.1:2589-2800 GCF_001263275.1 Habropoda laboriosa
GGGAACAATTATTTGTAGGGAATATTTTTGAAGTCGTAATATTTAGTTATCTGTGTTTGCCCCCATCATCGTACTTCGAAAACTCGTCGAAGATGACAAGAATTCATAGCAGAATCGGACGCCATTTAGAGTACGAGTGTTGCCGCAATATGTTATGTGAATGTCGCGAAGCACTACTATCACCTATTCGTCGTTATATGTGTATATTCGC
>NW_017101571.1:0-7117 GCF_001263275.1 Habropoda laboriosa
TGGTTTGTTACTCTTAAACGAAGCGAATGTACACCTATAACGTCGGCTAGGCGATAGTATTTCGTCGCGCCTTTCACATAACTTACTGCGGCGATATTCATCCTCTAATGGAGATTGATTCTGCTATGTATTCTGGACGTGGCGTCGAATTTTCGAACAACGATGGTGGGGGCAAATACAGATAAGTAAATATTTCGACTTTAAAAATAATTCCTAAAACCAAATGTGTCCAACGAAATATTACCTTTTCTTGATTCCGAATACAAAGGTGTGCTTTGTTTTTTCAATAGCTCAAACTTTGCCCTGTTACTGTTAAACGAAGCGAATATACACATATAACGTCGCGCTTGGAGATAGCATTTCTTCGCGATTTTCACGTAACGTACGATACGACAATCGTACTCAAAATGAGTATGATTCTGCTATGCATTCTGGAGTTTGGCGCCAAATTTTCGAACTACGAAGGTGGGGGAATTTACAGATCATTAAATACATCGACGTTAATAAGAATTCCTAGAACTGAATATAACCAACGGAATCTTACCATTTTTTGATACCGAATACAAAGGTGTGCTTTGTTATACAAACCTCAAACGGTGCCGATGTTACTGTTAAACGAAGCGAATATACACATATAACGTCGCACACGGTTATAGTAGTTCTTCGCAACCTTCCCATATCATACTTTGAAAATTCACGTCCTCTAAATGGCGTACGTTTCTGCTATGCATTCTGGACATCGGCCTCGAATTTCGGAACTACGATGGTGAGGGCAAATACAAATAATTAAATATTTCGACTTTAGACATAATGGTAACAAATAAATAGCCCCAACAAAATCTTACCTTTTTTTGGAACCGAATACGAAGGAGTGGTTTGATTTTTCAATAGCTCAAACAGTTCCCGTGTTACTGTTAAACGAAGCGAATATACAAACATAACGTCGGGTAGGTTATAGTGGATCTTCGCGATTTTCACGTAACGTAACGGTACGATACTCCTACTCAAAATAGAGTATTATTCTGCTATGCATTCTGGACATCGGCGTCGAGTTCTCTCTCTACGAAGATGTTGGCAAATACATATAACTAAATATTGCGACTTTAAAAATATTCCCTTCAAATAAATGTTTCCAACGAAATATTACCTTTTTTTGATACCGAAGACAAAGGTGTGCTTTGTTATTCAAAGCTCAAACGGTTCTGGTCTTACCGTTAAACGAAGAGAATATACACATATAACGTTGGCTAGGCGATAGTAGTTCTTCGCGAAATTAACATAACATACTGCGGCGATATTCGTACTCTAATGGTAATTCATTCCGCTATGCATTCTGGACTCCGGCGTCCAATTTTCGAACTACGATGTGGGGGAAAATAAAGATAATTAACTATTTCGACAAAAAATAATTGCTTAAACTAAATGTGACCAAAGAAATCTTACCTTTTTTTGATTCAGAATACAAAGGTGTGCTTTGTTATTCAATGCTCAAATGGTTCCGGTCATACTATTAAACGAAGCGAATATACACACATAATGACGCGCATGGTCATAGTATTTCTTCGCGACCTTCGCATACCATACTGGGACGATTTACGTCCTCTAAATGGCGTACGGTTCTGCTATGCATATTGGACGCCGGTGTCGAATTTTCGAACTACGATGTGGGGGAAAATACAAATATTTAAATATTTCGTCGTTCCAAATAATTCAAACAAATAAATGTTCCCAACGAAACCTTACCTTTCTTTGGTGCCCAATACAAAGTTGTGGTTTGTTAGTTCATTATCTCACACGTTTGCCGTGTTACTGTGAAACGAAGCTTATGTACACTTATAACGTCCCACATGGAGATAGTATTTCTCCGCTATATTCTCGTAACGTACCGGTACGATACTCGTACTAGAAATGGAGTACTATTCTGCTGTGCATTCTGGACATCGGCGCCGATTTTTCGAACTACGCTGGTGGGGGCAATTACAGATAATTAAATATTTCGACTTTAACAATATTCCCTACAAATATGTGTTCCCAACGAAATCTTACAGTGTTTTTATACCGAATACAAGGGTGTGCTTGGTTCTTGAATATCTAACACGGTTGCCGTGTTTCTGTTAAACGAAGGGAAAATACAATTATAACATCGGCTAGGCGATAGTAGTTCTTCACGACTTGCACATAACATACTGCGGCAATTGTCGTAGTCTAAACGGCGTACGATTCTGCAGTCCATTCTGGAGGGCGGCGTCGAATATAAGAACTTCGATGGTGTGGCTAAATACACGTAATTAAATATATCGGCGTTAAAAATAATTCCTAAAACTAAATGTGACCATCGAAACCTTACCTTTTTTTGGTACCGAATACAAAGTTGTGGATTGTTTTTTCTATAGCTCAAACGATTCACGTGTTCCAGTTAAACGAAGCGAATATACAAATATAACGCGGCTCGGTAATATTAGTTCTTCGTGACATTCACATAACATACTGCGGAGATATTCGTACTCTAATGGCGTTTGATTCCGCTATGCATTCTGGACGTGGCGACGAATTTTCGAACTACGATGTGGGGGAAAATTCAAATAATTAAATATTTCGTGGTAAAAATGATTGCTAAAACTAAAGGTGACCAATGAAATCTTACCTTTTTTTTTTGGTACCGAATACAAAATTTGGGTTTGTTATTTCAACAGCTCACACGGTTGCCGTGTTACTGTTAAACGAAGCGAATATACACCTATAACGTCGGCTAGGCGATAGTAGTTCTTCGAGACTTTCACATAACATACTGCAGCGATATTCGTACTCTAAATGGCGTACGATTCTGCTATGCATTCTGGACGTCGGCGTCGAATTTTAGTACTACAATGGTGTGGGAAAATACAGATAATTAAATATTTCGTCGTTAGAAATAATTCCAAAAAATAAATGTTCCCAAAGAAATCTTACCTTTTTTTGGTACCGAATACAAAATTTGGATTTGTTATTTCAACAGCTCACACGGTTGCCGTGTTACTGTTAAACGAAACGAATATACACATATAGCCTCGCACACGGTTATAGTAGTTCTTCGCGACCTTCCCATATCATACGGTGACAACTCTCGTCCACCAAATGGCGTACGGTTCTGCTATGCATTCTGGACACCGGCGTCATATTTTCGAAATAAGAACTGCGATGGTGCGGGAAAATACAGATAATTAAATATTTCGACGTTAATATAAATTCCTAAAACTAAATGTGACCAACGAAATCTTACCATTTTTTGATACCGAATACAAAGGTGTGCTTTGTTATTCAAAGCTCAAACGGTTCCGGTGTTACTGTTAAACGAAGCGAATATACACATTTAACGTCGAACATGGATATTGTTGTTCTGCGCGACCTTCGCATATCATACCGTGACGATTCTCTTCCTCTAAATGGCGTACGGTTCTGCTATGCATTCTGGACACCGGCGTCATATTTTCGAACTACCATGTGGGAGGAAAACACAGATTATTAATTATTTCGACGTTAATAATAATTCGTAAAACTAAATGTGGCCAAAGAAATCTTACCTTTTTTTGGTACCGAATACAAATTTTGGTTTGTTATTTCAATAGCTCACACGGTTGCCGTGTTACTGTTAAACGAAGCGAATATACAAATATAACGTCGGGAACGTGATAGTAGCTTGACGGCGTCGAATATAAGAACTACGATGGTGGCGGAAAATACAGATAATTAATTATTTCGACGTTAATAATAATCACTAAAACTAAATGTGACCGACGAAATCTTACCATTTATTGGTACCGAATACAAAGGTGTGCTTTGTTATTCATACCTCAAACGGTGCCGATGTTACTGTTAAACGAAGCGAATATACACACATAACGTCGCACACGGTTATAGTAGTTCTTCGAGACCTTCCCATTTCATACTGAGACAATTCTCAGCCTCCAAATGGCGTACGATTCTGCTGTGCATTCTGGACGTCGGCGTCGAATTATCGAAATACGATGTTTGGCGAACATACAGATAATTAAATCCTCCGACTTTAAAAATAATTCCTTCAGCTAAGTGAATACAACGAAATCTTACAATTTTTTGATCCCGAATATAAAGGTGTTCTTGGTTCTTCAATATCTCACATGGTTGCCGTGTTACCCTTAATCAAAGCGAATATCCACATATATCGTCGCGCTAGGAGATAGTATTTCTTCGCGATTTTCACGTAACGTACCGGTACGTTACCCGTACTCTAAATGGAGTACGATTCTGCTGTGCATTCTGGACTTCGGCGTCTAATTCTCTCTCTACGATGGTGAGGGCAAATACAGATAACTAAATATTTCGACTTTATAAATAATTCCTTCAGATAAATGTACACAAAATATCTTAGAATTTTTCGACCCCGAATATATAGGTGTGCTTTGATATTCAAAGCTCAAACGGTTCCGGTCTTACTGTTAAGCGTAGCGAATATACACATATAAAGTCGCACATGATTATTGTAGTTCTGCGCGACCTCGCGTATCATACTGGGACGATTCACGTCCTATAAATGGAGTACGATTCTGCTATGCATTCTGGACATCGGCGTCGAATTTTCGTGATACGATGGCGGGGGCAAATACAGATAATGAAATATTTCGGCTTTATATATATTCCCTACAAATAATAGTTCCCAAAGAAATCATGCCTTTTTTCGGTACCGAATACGAAGGCGTGGATTGTTTTTTCAATAGCTCAAACTGATTCCGTGTTACTGTTAAACGAAGCGAATGTACCCATATAACGTCACGATTAGAGATGTTATTTCTTCGGAATTTTCACGTAACGTACCTGTTAGGTACTCGTTCTCTAAATGGAGTACATTTCTGCTATACATTCTGGACATCGGCGCCGAATTTTCGAACTCTGATGGTGGGGCCAAATACAGATAATTAAATATTTCGACTTTAAATATAATTCCTTCAGCTAAATATATACAATAAATCTTACAATTTATTGATCCCGAATATAAAGGTGTGCTTGCTACTTCAATACCTCACACGGTTGCCGTGTTAACTTTAAACGAAGGGAATATACACCTATAACATCGGAGAGGCGATAGTAGTTCCTCGCGACATTCATATAACATACTGCGACAATTGTCGTACTCCAAACGGCGTACGATACTGCTATGCATTCTGGAGGACGGCGTCGAATATAAGGACTACAATGGTGGGGGATAGCACAGATAATTAAATATTTCGACGTTAATAATAATTCCTCAACCTAAATGTGACCAACTAAACCTTACCTTTTTTTGGTACCGAATACAAAGTTGTGGTTTGTTTTTTCAATATCTCAAACGGTTCCCGTGTTACTGTTAAAAGCAGCGAATATACACATATAACGTCTCGATTGGAGATAGTAGTTATTCGCGCTTTTCACGTAACATACTTGGGCGATACTCGCACTCGAAAAGGCGAACGATTCTGCTATGCATTCTGGACGTCGGCGGCGAATTTTCGAGATACGATGTTGGGGGAAAATACAGATAATTAAATATTTCGACGTTACTGATAATTTCTAAAACTAATTGTGACCAACTAAATCTTACCAGTTTTTGATGCCGTAGACAACGGTGTGCTTTGTTATTCAAAACTCAATCGGTACCGGTCTTACTGTTAAACGAAGCGAATATACACCTATAACGTCGGCTAGGAGATAGTAGTTCGTCGCGTCATTAACATAACATACTGCGGAGATACTCGTACTCTAAATGAAGTACATTTCTGCCATACATTCTGGACATCGGTGTCGCATTTTTGAACTACCGTGATTTGGGGCAAATCACACAACCAAATATTTCGTCATAAAAAATATTCCCTACAAATAAATGTTCCCATCGAAATCATACCTTTTTTTGGAACCGAATACAAAGGTGTGGTTTGTTTTTTCAATAGCTCAAACGGTTCCCGTGTTACTGTTAAAGGAAGCGAAAATACGTATATAACGTCGTCTTGGCGATAGTAGTTCTTCGCGACTTTCACATAACCTACTGCGCCGATATTCGTACTCTAAGCGGTACTTGATTCTGCTATGCATTCTGAACGTCGGCATCGAATTTTCGAACTACGATTGTGGGGGCAAATACAGAAAATTAAATATTTCGACGTTACTAATAATTCCTAATGCTAAATGTCACCAAAGAAATCTTACTTTTTGTGATACAGAATACAAATGTGTGGTTTGTTCTTTCAATAGCACCAAAATTTTCCGTTTTACTGATAACGAAGCGAATTTACACATATAACGTTGCTCTTGGAGATAGTATTCCTTCGCGATTTTCACGTAACGTACTGGTACGATTCTCGTACTCGAAATGTAGTACGATTCTGCTATGCATTCTGGGCACCGGCGTCGAATTTTCGTACTACGATGTGAGAGAAAATTCAGATAATTAAATATTTCGACGTAAAAATAATTGCTAAAACTAAATGTGACCAAAGAAATCTTAACTTTTTTTGGTATCGAATACAAAGTTTGGGTTTGTTACGTCAATAGCTCACACGGTTGCCGTGTTACTGTTAAACGAAGCGAATATACACACATAACGCCGCACATGGCTATAGTAGTTGTGCGCGACCTTCGCAAATCATACCGTGACGATTCCCTTCCTCTAAATGGGGTACGGTTTTGCTATGCAGATTGGAGTCCGGCGTCGAATTTTCGAACTATGATGTGGGGGAAAATACAGATAATTAAATATTTCGACGTAAAAATAATTGCTAAAACTAAATGTGACCAACGAAAACTTACCTCTTTTTGGTACCGAATACAAAGTTGTGGTATGTTTTTTCAATAGCTCAAACGGTTCACGTGTTACAGTTAAACGAATCGAATATAAACATATAACGTCACTCTAGAGATATTATTTCTTCGCGATTTTCGCGCCTTTAACATAACCTACTGCGGCGATTTCCGTACTCTAAATGGGGTTTGATTCTGCTATACATTTTGGACGACAGCGTCGAATTTTAGATGTACGATAGTGGGTGAAAATACAAATAATTAATTATTTCGACGTTAATTATAATTCCTAACACTAAATGTGACCAAGGAATCTTACCATTTTTTGATA
>NW_017101571.1:7243-7576 GCF_001263275.1 Habropoda laboriosa
TACTGTTAAACGAAGCGAATATACACATATATCGTCGCACATGGTTATAGTAGTTCTTCGAGAACTTCCCATATCATACAGGGACGATTCACGTCCTCTAAATGGCGCACTGTTCTGCTATTCATTCTGGACGCCGGCGTCGAATTTTCTCTCTACGATGGTGGGGGCAAACAGAAATAATTAAATATTTCGTG
Source organism: Habropoda laboriosa (assembly GCF_001263275.1). Lineage (NCBI taxonomy): Eukaryota > Metazoa > Arthropoda > Insecta > Hymenoptera > Apidae > Habropoda > Habropoda laboriosa. The sequence goes on from NW_017101571.1 coordinate 7,438, forward strand.
ATAAAAATAATTGGTAAAACTAAATGTGACCAGCGAAATCTTACCTCTTCTTTTGGACCGAATACAAAGTTTGGGATTGTTATTTCAATAGATCACACGGTTGCCGTGTTAATGTTAAACGAAGCGAATATACACCTAT
>NW_017101572.1:0-12677 GCF_001263275.1 Habropoda laboriosa
CTCGAAATTGTATTGTTGCACCTCGCACTCTGATATTTCAAACGCCTTCAAAGTACAACTGTACACACAGATTCCAGGCGTCGCGTCGGATCCATTGATCGTAACATTTATACAAATGCGTTCCTTTCCTGACTCCTTTTGCTCCAGAAAATTAAAAAGGTCACAAGTAGATCATGCTGGTCTATCGATTCTCGTTCGCGATATTGATCATTATAAAAATAAAGAATAAGCTGACGCACCACCCATTACAGCGAATAATAAACTGTACCGCACAATATCATTGGTCATCTCATGCATTGCATATATCATCGCTCGCTATATTCATCCTAGATTTAACTAAGATTTAATTTAAGTTAGATTTAAGTTAACTCCTCAAAACAAGAAATTCAATATTTTACGCCAAAGAACACTCTGCTTTTCGGAACTTTATACGAACCCACTAGTCTCAGGACTAATACAATCAAACAACTAATTATATAGGTTAAAAAGATACACGCTGTTAAAGCTGGTATCAAAATGTAACTAATAACACCTAGTTTTATAACAACAATCATATGTGCAACTAAATAGTAAAGTTGCTTTTACGCCAAAGTAACGTCACGAAAAATACATACAATTTCCAATGTGAAATTGATTGTAAGGAGCTCTAAAAAAAAGAATTTCTGGACTAAAAGAACGTGCGAGACTTATACAGTGGGTGATCAAATTATTAGAGCCACCTGCAAAAAATTGACAGTTTTACATTGTAACGATGAATTTTTAAATGAAAGCCTAGTTACAAGAAATTCTTATTATATTTTCATGAAGTATTGATGTTTGCAAATTACAAATATACATACACTTGGCAACACTTTAGGCAATATCATCTGTCATATGGACGTTATTTTGTATCAGTACTGCAAATCGCCACTTGAGAACCGCGTGTTACAGTTTTCTTGGTTTATAGATCTTGAGCATTTTAATTTTTCTTGCTGTGTTCTTACTGCTTATAATGTACAGCAAATTACAAACGGGAACCTTTATGAGGACTAGCGAGAACTCGCGGTTAGTCCGTCCCTCTGGTGGCAGAACGTAGAAGGATCGCTGCAAGTTTAATTACCGGAGGAGAAAGTTTACACGTGTATATTTTTATGTTTATATACCGAAATGTGCATAAATGATATAATAAAATATTTTTACAAATCAAATAATCTGATCACCGAAGTCAAGCTGCATTGAGTATGGTTAATATTTAAGTACTTATCGTTAGACGGGTGGCCCCTTGGGATCTGTTGACAATCGTTCATGGGGGAAACCTGGATGTGTTTGCAGGTGTATACATAGTATCTACTGCGCTAAGAAGATGACTAGGCACAGTGTTTTGCGTTCTCACTCTACTAGCTCTCCTACCATCGCACGAGCGTAGTCATGGAGGTTTTAGTGGGTGAGAATGTCACACTACCTTACACTACACATGGTGTTTTTGGAAAATTTCTCCTGTGTAAAAACAGGGAGGACTGCTCCAACGTTGTGATTGATTTTGAAATTGAATATTCGGTAATTGTCTAGAATAGGGGACTCCTGGCCCTTGAAATCTTATTCACCCTTTGAAACCATTGAAATTACGTATAAAAATTTTCTCGTACCAACACAGCTATAGAGAAGATAATTAGGTGGCTTGTTTTACATGGCCCACCTTATATAAAGCGAAAAATGTGTCCCGCACATTTCAAGACTTCGAATTCCAAGTAACAACAACATCTTTGACAATAGATTACTGCAAATACCACATCGACCTGGATTCTGAAAATAGTATTTTAGTTAAAACTCAAATGCACTCACGACACATCAATTCCGTGAAATACTTTGTTTATACATTATTGTTGGACATTGGACAATTGTTGGACATATTTGTGAGTGCAAAATAGGCAAACGTGTAGCGGGGTGTTGTTCACACGTTGCAACAGTATTATGGTACTTCGGGTTTGCTCGACAAGACATTGGACAATTGTTGGACATATTTGTGAGTGCAAAATAGGCAAACATGTAGCGGGGTGTTGTTCACACGTTGCAACAGTATTATGGTACTTCGGGTTTGCTCGACATCAGACGTCCACACATTCGCCTGCTAACTTCCTCAACCAATATTTTACCGAAGAAACGTCATCTGAAGAAGAGAAGGATGAAATATAGTAACAATTCTTCATATTCGATGCATTTCATCTTGTTTTAGAAGTAAGTTACAGTAGAGAAACGAACATATTTTACGGAATATTTGCATGGCAGCACCTTACCTTAATTTGTCGCGTTTTATTGTTATTAATTAGCAATTTGAGCAATATTTTTTTACACACTATATAAATATTGACTTTCCTCTATAGAATAGCGTTTGAATTTTTTCATTTCATGCATTCATTTCGAAGTTATGATCATTTGAAGTCAGAAAGTTTCAATTCGTATTTCGAAGTACCATCAACTTCATCTACATTTTTTATAACTTTCCCATCACTTTTGAGATAAATAATTGTGCGTTTATGATGCCTTAGGACTTATAGAATGATGCCTCATTAAAATTTTAGGTGCCTGAACTGCTACAAATTTGGCACTTTTTTAACATCCTTCTTTATCGATATTATAAAGAACTTTTTATCAGATATTATACATAAATGACCGATATATTGATAAGTCATTAAGTATTACCGCATTAATGAAAGCAGCATTCAGATAAACAGTTCCGTATCTTCCTTGAAAATCCAACTCTCACGCGTAGATCAATTAATTATCTTGTGAGACTTTCTGTCACACGATCTGAAATACCGACGTCATCCAAAACCACTGGTTTTGAAGCGCACTCTATGCTTCGAGAGAACGGTCAGTTTAAGAACTGCATCACACAAAACAATCGTTATTGGTTGTGTCTACATACATTATTACTGTGCTGTCAATCATACACCCTTGAATCTCAAAACGCAAACTGAACCCATTTTGATTCATCTTAAGATTCGAAATTTTGTCTCCTTCATTATTCAAAATAACAGATTCCAAGTATTTTTGATTCTAATTCTTACCACTAATAATGCAATGATATAATACCAGTCCTAATCGATAGAGTAAGATGATGGTAACGGGGTTCTAGGACCCCGTGGTAGTGTGACAAAAAAAAATACATTGGATGAGTGGTCTACTCTATATCTCGTCTGTGGTAGAACCACTTAAGTAAGTACTTATCAACTCTTCAATATTACTAAATTAGCATTTATAACTGATAAAGGTCAGTTATCAATAAGCAAGTTCACAATTAGTAGTAAAGAACGTTTACACTTTATTATAAGTAATATTAGTATTAAAAAGCGTTGCAAGTATTTAGTTAATTTGATTAATTCAGATATAAGATTAATTACAATTGAACTCGTTAACTTCACGTTCAGAATGATTTGAAGTTAGTGTATAACAGTTGATCCGATTTTGACTTTAATAAAATAATCTTTTAAAGAGAAAATGACAAATATCTTACTATATGGACAAATGTTTTCCGTTGCGTCGAGATACCGATAATGCATTATACTTTAAAAATTAATCTATCAAATCAAAACGAACAGATATATTATGAAGATAACGCAAGTGTTAACAATAATTTTACGTAATATTGGCAAAATGTACTATCAAGAATTAAAACAAGGAAAGTGGAGAACATTATAAAAAGAGAATATGTTTTGTCATTTATCGAATTCAGACAATCATCGTGATGTGACAAAGTTTTCCTTCTTTCTTTTTTAAACCTATTGAATCAGTATACGGATTGAGTACATTCTGAGGAAATTACTGCACTTTCAATAAACGATACACATCATTCAAGTAAACTCTGTTTAACAAAAGAATAATTTTTATTTTTGTTACATATTTGAAATTTTGAATACTATTCTAAATGATAATTCATTTTGAATAATGTTTACAACAATATTCGTTCACATCTAACTATTTGTAAATTTGTTTGCCGATAATTTGGTATAATTTCTAAGTAAACTTTTATTAATAATATGATTATATCATAGACGAGGTACAGGATAAACCTAACATCTTATAGAACTTTTTATCCGGAGCTTTGGAACCGAGAAGACCCTTACCATTTTCGTGTCGCTACCAACGTTACCGATTCAGCATAGAATAAGATTACAACATTAGTAGTGGTTGGAATTGGAATTAAACGTATCTATGAAAATACAAATAAAAAAGTAACGTAATTGTTCATTAATAGATGATTCATCACATATGCGTGTTCTACTGTTGTCAAAAGATCGTGAACAGTTCTACCCACGCAATCTAATCAATGTATGTACCTTTATATGTAAATTTAATAAAAGAGGATTTCACATTTGTCGATTTTATCATCTTTAGTGGTTGAATGGTATGTAATTCCTAAACTCACCGCTTTATATAGTAGAGGGCATAACAAATCCTTTGATTTTTTACACGATCGGTATTTCAGGACGTTGGTCACAAAAATACATTAAATGTTACGTTTATCCTGTACCTCATGTATGGTAGAACTTTGCCGATCTCTCGAAAGTAGTAGAACACATACTGAGATGAATCAACCACTACTGAAACATTATGTTCTCATATTTTTTATTACAGTATAATCTTAATTCATTAAATTTTTCGCTTTCAATAATATTTAGTATCAATTACAGCATTATTGCATGTACTAAGTAGATCAAAATTGATACTTATAATAAATTAATAATTACTTTGACATTACTAATATGTAGATAGTAGAATAAAGATTCTGGTTTGTTTTCGAGTACTTTAATTATACAATAACTGATGCTTTCTGTCAAATAACAGTTTAGGTGGTTGTTTATAATTATTGGAAGAACTAAATAAAAATTATTGTATACTTTAATGTAATAAAACAGCTTAAAATATTAATTTCGCATTGAATTAACCATTAGTCAGAAATTGTTTATAACATTTAGTAAAAATTAGAAAAATTAATATTCTTTTGGTATGAATTACAGATGTACCTCCCAGGACACCATAGAATTCAAGCAAAGGCCTTGAACATCAGGAAAAATGAAGAAATGCAATTATTTATTAAAAAATCAATTATTTATTGCAAGATAACTACACAAAATGTATTTTACAAAAGGCTACAACATACCAGTATTGTTTTACATCATTTTACAGTCTATTTATTCGTGAAACACTCATTCCTTAAATAATATTCAACATATTACATAATAAGTATAGCACAACAACATTTATCCAAATGTAGTATATTATTGCGCGTTTCGTATAATTCTGACAAGAAAATATTTCGGAGCATTTCAATGTTTGTTACAAAATTGAAAATTGATAAAATTTAAGTAACAGACCAGTTGGGTTTTTAACACTTGTTTTGCATTAGATTGGTGCACGTGAAATGTCATTTTTTGAAATAAATCTTTAGATACGGTATAATTAGTATTTAATCAAAATAATTTCCACGCAATAATTTGATTACATAAATAGTTTAATTATTCTAAGTATATGAAATTCATTAGCTTTTGAATTAAAAAATTCTTCGAAAGCTACTTTTACAGTGTCTTCATTTCGAAACAACTTATTTGTTACAAAAATTGTTCAGATGTTCGAAGAAATGGCAACCTATTGGAGAAAAGTCTAGCGAATAAAGAAGTATGTGGCAAATTTCTTATTTTTTTACCACGAATTGCTTTCAATCATATTTCTTAAAACGTTATCATCGACGCCCCTGTCTGATCTTCCTCTTGGCTCATTTCCAATGAAAAACCACCAATCTTGAAGTTTGCACACAAACGTTGAGATATTCTAACATATACACAACCTTCTTCAAATGCTAAATTTATATTTTTAGCACTCTTTAACCCAGATTTTTCAAATTTAAACTTATGTGAAAAAATTACATGCATATCTCGATTATTCATCAAGTCAGATTTTAATGTCCAAACAATTGTATTAATAATATTTTTACTATTCAATACACTTATACCCCAGCAAATTCCTTCTTCTTGACTATTGCGTATAAAAACTGACGATCGGACAAAATTTAATATATGATATCAGCTGTTAGAAGAAGCGACATAAAGGTTCTTTTCGCAACAGCACAAACAGTGCTGTATTTACCATAAAGCGCAAACTGGGACCACATTTTAAAACCTTACTCCACACAAACAATAATATAAAAAACAGCCTAGTTATAGTTGCCAAATAAAATACTTATTTTCAAATATTAAATTCGTAATATAAAGGCAAGATGTCGCTGAAAACAAAAACGCCTAATTTATGAGGGCCCGTTGTTCATCAAAATGGCGGCGGAAATTTCTACAGACCAAATGTTAGGGGAGAATCGGGCAATGATGATTATTATAAAGCGGCGTGGCTGAAATGTGAAAATTCTTTTGTTTACGTCCCATGACACAAAAATATTTATTTTTATAAAACAATATGTAACTAATTATTTTCGTATTCTACAAATAGTTTGGTAGTTTAAGTTTGTAAAAAGTAATTTTCCATAAATTTTTCTGCTAAGTATCGTCTAAGAGGGTGACAGAAAATCCTATTGCGGTGGAAATGTCGGAAATATTTTCAGAATATTGCGGAAATGTCGATTTTTATTTTTAATTATCGTTAAAAAAGAAAAAGGATATGAATTTGATTAACTGAAATAGACTTGTTCTTTTGAGGCCTCGTTTTAATGTTGCGCCTAGGGCCTCCAAAAGTATAAACGTAGCCCTGAGCACAAAGTAGTTCGAGCTAGTTGAAAATAAAAGAACGAAATACATATTACTTTAAAGCGCATTGCGGTCAAGGTCTATAACATGAGACTCATTGTCAGTCAGTAGCGTCAGATTAATTGCGTCGTGCCTACTTTGTGTTGCAAAACATCCTTTTAATATGTTTTAATCGTTGAGTGTTTGAAAGATAATTTTTAAATTGAAACGTTAAATGTCACTTTGAATTTTCAAATGTATCAATACACTGTGTTTCTGACGAAAATACGCGTCACGCTGCGACCCCTGGGGTGCGTCGAGAGCCAAGGTCGACGTAGGTCGTAAGTCTCCGTCCGATTTTATAATCGACAGCTTACTCGCGTATGTCCTTACGACCGTTTCGGGTTATAAGGATATTAGGGTGTGTATAGGTGAAGTTCAATGGCGAAGGAAATAATTCCAAGTACAGTAAATTCTCCACAAGTGTCAGTCCGCAAGGAACCTAAACCTGACACTTGTAGAGTCAGGGACTACGTTTTCGAGCCTGACAGTGAACGTGTTAATAAGTAAATGTTGTTCAAATTATATCGTGTTTGATATCATTTTCATCAGAAAAATCTCACCAACATATTAAAAAAAATTTCAGATGAAAAAAAGTAAAATTAAAGAAATTATATTTTTCTATTATGAATTGTCGAGCCGTGAAATCTCGTAAAAGGAACCGAGTGGTGTAGCGTTACACGCTTGACTGACAGCGAGCGAGATAACATAGGCGCAGCAATGACGCAGACCTAGGCGTAGGACAATCTATACTGACACTTGTAGAATCCAAACTGACTGACACTTGTACAGAATTTACTGTAGACTATTTAATGAAATAGTTAAATGATGGACTAGTGGTGTGGATGATGTGCGAGTTAAACAAGAGATTACAATGTTTCTCTTGGATGTCTGTTACTAACGGACTACTCCCTCACGAATTTCCCTCGACTCGGAAATTCGTGAGCCGGTCTTGTCATACTTAAGTATTTTTACCAATCAGGGGAGGTGGAAGACGCGATGTTGGAAATTTGGCAATGTGGTGGAATTTCCGCCAGGCTTGGATCCTGCGGCCTGACCTGGTCGGCGGTCACTGGGCCCGGTCTCGATGACCCTTTGGAAATTCACGTTTATGGCCCATGCAAGTAGTCGTTGAGGACGAAGAAACTCGAAGAAATACAATCGCGGGATAAAAATAAATCGACTCTCAAAAACGACTTTACTGGCTTGCGTGTCATAAACGTGCTTGCAATTTGCACTTCGGAGGTTGTCCTTGTACAATTGCTAACCACCCGTGCTATTCAAGACGGTCAAAATCATTAACAAAAGGAAGGCCAAGGTCCCGTGGGTATGCCACGGAACACAGTGTGCTACAGTATAATGCAATATACTATATTATAATAGAATGAAGAAATATTACACACAATGTTGTATCAAAAATATGTATAACTAAATAATTCTCTTTACTTATTTATTGTACGGATCAGGGCCACGTTTATACTTTTGGGGGCCCTGAGCGCAACATCGTTATGAGGCTTCAAAAGAACAAGTCTATTTCAATTATTCAAATTCATACACTTTTTCCTTAAGTTTATTGAAAATAAGTATTTTGTTTCGCAACTATAATTAGGTTTCTTTATATTGTTGTGAGGAGTGAGGTTTTTAAATATGGCCCTGGTAATGCGGCTTCCTTAAAATAAAAAACTAGTGAATTGTGAATTTGAAATTCTTACATACCTCACTTTTCTCATATTTCATTCCTCCTTGTATATTTGTTTTTACCGTTGGAACGAAAGAGGCGATTTACGAAACATATCGGATCATTTACATACTCTACTTATTTTGAATCGAATTCTTGGTTAGAATTAGTAATTTTGTTATTTTCTAATAAACTTTGCGATTCAATGGATGTAAATTTCCTAGAAACGAATACTTCTCACAAATATCTTTCACCAGAAAATAAGGGGATCAGGTACACGAGGACTTGAAACTCGCAAAATATTTCATAGTACAGATATAATTAGTTCTTTTGAACAGCTGTGTTTGTACTACCTGAGGGCGTTGAAGGTGTCGAATGTAACAAAACATATCGACAAATTTTAATTGGAATATATTGGGACACCCTGTATATTTGTCAATGCCATATTGTCAATATTTTATATTTCCGCGTACTCGACTTCTCGTAGAATTAAAAAATGTTATAACCTGACAAGGATGGAATGCAATTTACTTCATGCACAACAGGACCAGTGAGGGACCATTTACAAAGGATGTTTTGGTCCAGATGGATTAGCCGATACCTGCGCCGCATTTATGGCCACCGCCATGAAAGCAGTAGTTTACAGATCAGGGAGTAAAATAAGAACAAGGCAGGAACTAAGATTTAGAAGAAGATTTAAAGAAAAGAAGACAGTTTTGTGAAAACACGGAGAAATTTAAGGAGCAAACTACAAAGATATGTAAACAGTGATGGTGAAGACAGAATTTACGCGAGATACAGGTTAGGTTAGGTGTAAACATCCAATTGGTGAATGAAAATATTACCGTTGTACTTAACATCAGAACAGTTGTTATTAATACCAGTCTGTTATATATAGTAAATGTTGTAAATTGATGGGTTTTAAAGATTCAATATTAGCAACTACTTCACAACGTTCCTTTTATATTCCGGTATGAAAGATTTACAATTTAATTAGATAGGGGAAGAAAGGTCACTTGATTCAGGCCTGTCTTCGAGCGATGCACTTTGCATCCTTTAAACACCGTTTATATATACCCTTACGTCCTACACTTGTACATTACTTTGATGTACAAAAAAAATTTAACATCAATTTTCAGTGTTATAAACAATTTTGCGACAAGTGCACCACTTGTTAATAATTTGACGAAACTATAGTGAGGGCCAAATATATTGACCGATCAAAGCCATTACTCCTTCGTCAGTTTTTCACACCAACGAACTCTACGTAGTTGTACGACAGGTTGTCATATGTAGGCGCATTGACATATCTGTTTTTAACTCGATCTTTCTCTTACTTCTACTGGTAATATGCCCTCTTCGTCTTACGCGGATACATCTCTTTCATCTATCTTTCTTTTTGCTCTCTCTGTCTTGTGTCTTATGAGGACATGGCAAGCGTAGTTCAATAGGGCAACTGAAAGGTTCTATAGAGCGTTATTGTTAACTGCGTAACGGTAATAATGGAATTGAAAAGCGACCGAGGACAAATGGTCTTGATCGGTCAATATATTTGGCCCTTAATAAAGTAACACAAAATTAGTATATATATACAGCTGCAAGTATTTGGATATATCAGTATCGTGGTGCAGTTTGTGAAGTTCTTTACTGCGCTTACTCTTTCACGAAGTGATTTTGCTGTTAGCATAATTGCAGAGGAGAGAAACTAATTTTTGAAATACTTCATTAATATCCAATTTATTTCTACTATCAAATATTTTTTCACGAAATATTTCTACATCTCATTTAAACATCAAAAATGGTAAACATCTATTTGTTTATGATAATAAGTAATTGTATAATAGTTATTTGTTTTCTTTTATCTAGATACTATTTCTGAAGTGTCAAACACGTGAAACACTATTGGGTCTTTCGGAAAGTTCGTAGCGAAATTTCAACCACCGTATCTCTGTTTCTAATTGACACAATGATAAAAGTTAAACGGTATTTTCCTCGACAGTTAAGGGTGAATCCAACGCACTACTCCAATTATTCGTAAGATGAACAGGGGTGGATATAAGTCGAACTATGTTTCCTGCAGTGGAGCGCGGATGTTGAATTTCTCGGGGCAACGCTCCACCATTTCAGGGGTACATCGGATTTATCTTCAAGTTGGGAGTAAAATACCTTTTGGTTTTTGTCGCTACCTTAGTTAGAAACAGAGATACGATGGTTTGAATTTTTCCTACATTTCGAACCACCCAATATTTACGCATTTTCAATGAATATCATTTCGTTAATTTCCTTATTCCTTAAAATATTAAAAAAAATATATTTTCTAAATGGTTGTGCTTGTTGCATAGGGAGACGAAGTTATTCCGGGAGCATATCCTTTGGCAAGTGTTACATTATCTACAAAAGTGTTGAATCTAGTGCACCAAGCAGTGAGTTACAACCAAGTACGAAAGGGAGTTAACGAAGCGACAAAAACGTTAAATCGTGGTCTCTCAGAATTCATTGTACTGGCTGAAGATGCTCGGCCTTTAGAAGTTTTGTTACATTTACCATTGCTATGCGAACACAAGAATGTCCCATATATATTTATTAAAAGTAGGAAAGCTTTGGGTCGTGCATGTGGTGTAACCAGACCTATCGTTGCTTGTGCTGTAACATTTAAGCAAGACTCGCAGTTGCAACCACGGATACAAGCTGTGCAACAAGAAATTGAACGTCTCTTAGTTTAACTATAATACTTTGTACCCGGTTTGAAATTGTTTTTCTTATTTAAACTTTACGTTATCATTTCTATGTACTATTAATTATTGTATAATTTCGGAGGATTGAACTTTAGGCACGTTATTCGTGTAGCGAGATGTGTGTATGCGTTAAGTTTTGTTAATATATTGATACTTTTTATACAACTAAATGATGTGAAATAGATTTATTTTTTGTTAAGTTCAGAGATACATATATTACTCGAAGTATTTATTCAATTTTCTTTTTTGCAATAAGCATTTCATTTGCATCCTGTGATTTCATTTTTTTATGCAATACAGAAAAGTGATTTCTGCAAATCCTATAGTTCAGGAGAGCTAAAAAATCACTAGATCTAGTAACAAAGTCGTTACAAAATTGTATATACACTACCGGCCAAAAATTTGGAATCACTTGTCAATTTACACCAGCAATGAATCTGTTGCTAATTTTTTGTAGATTTGAAATGATATTGTAGAGCAATTTACCCCATTTCGAATAATGTAAATTATAAAAAATTCGTTAAAAAGCTCTTAAAATTGCTTACTTTTTTCTGGAAATTTTTGTGTAACTTGCAATGCACAGTGATTCCAAACATTTGGCCGGTAGTGTATGTATTGTGGGGGAGTGTACCCCAAAGTGTTGAGTTGAGTTGTGTTGCACTGAGGACAATTCGAGGGCGAATGTCAGTTCAGGATGGTCGAGTGTAGTATCGGGGCTTCCATACCCAAATAGGAAACCTCGAAGGGAGAATACAGAGGGAGTGGTTGGCGTAGCGCGCAAAACCCCGGCTTGCTAAGCGGAAGGTCCCGGGTTTGATTCCCGTTGGGTCCCTCAATATTTTTTCGTCGGTTCCTACAAATGGGGACTCGTCCGGGATGGAGGCATCTACGGCTACACGAAGCTTGGAGGTGTGCGATGAAAACATGTTGAGGATTGCACGTCTCCCAAAAATGCGTTGTTTCGGCTGTGTGCCACTGTGTGGGGGAGTGCACCCGAGGGGTGTTGAGTTGTGTTGCACTGAGAACATTCGAGGCCGAATGTCAGTTCAAGATGGCCGAGTGTAGTATCGGGGCCTCCATACCCAAATAGGAAACCTCGAAGGGAGAATAGACAGGGAGTAGTTGGTGTAGCGCGCAAAGCCTCGGCTTGCTAAGCCGAAGGTCTCGGATGCGATTCCCGTTGGGTCCCTCGATATTTTTCCGTCGTCAGTTCCTACAGTATGTATATGTTTTATTTTATTTTCATTGTTATACTATAACTATAGTTCTATCTATCTGTACAAGGGATACGTGAAGCATAAATGGTTGAAAACCACTGCTATAGTTCGTGAATAAATTGTGAATGAAGTGGTATTTTAGAAAAAAAGAAAAAAATGTACATCAAATAGGTACAAGTTTCATTCATATTAAATTAATTACTATAGAAAGTTAAATAAAAACTGCATAATGTATTTCATATTTGCTGCAGATATATTGGATCAAATTGACCTCTAA
>NW_017101572.1:12756-15738 GCF_001263275.1 Habropoda laboriosa
GTCAGTCCAAATCATGTACTATATGTTTAAGAACAGAGGAAAAAAGTTCTGACTTGATTTTGGGTCAGATTGACCCAATTTTTGTACGATTGCTACTTATTGAGTCAGTATTTAAAATAAAACATTAGTACGTAATATAAGTGATAAATATAACATCGATTAACACAAAAACTGTCAGTATTTTCATTAAAATATTAGTAAACATAATAATTTGTCAGTATTTTAAATAGATGGTCAGTGTGTATAATAAAATATTCTAACCAAAAATTTAAACTGTATTTAACCTTTCTTTAACCAAATAAACAAAATTGTACTGACAAATGCAATTTAATATTGACAATTAATTATTTATACTGACCAAAATATTCATTTTCACTGACTATATTTATTTTAAAAAATGCTTACCATTTATTTAAAAAAATACTAACTAAATAAGAAGAAGTGCTTCCGCACAAGTGTTAAGGTATCGTCCTGAACTTCCTTACTTTGCTTCACCTGCGTGGGTGGATGTCGTAAAACTTGTCGAAAGACTGATTTCCTTCTATAATCTGATTGGTCGCTGCTAAAGGTTGCAGCTAAAAATTCTAATTGCCAATCAGAGTGTCTAATGGATATCGCGAATACCGTTCTCGTACGCCCATAGTGTGCTTTTTTTCTAGTGTTGCATCGCACGCAAATTCACGTGAGCTCGCCTCGGTCTGGCGGATTATAGCCATAAAAATCATTAGTCACCCTTGACCCCCCTTGGTCTACCACGGTGGGTTTTTTTGGTCATAAAACGGTACCGCTTTCGGGGCTGACAATTTTGCATTAACAAATTCGGTCCCCCGAAAGCGGCTCACCCGGAAAACCCCACAGGCATCCCCTTCTTCGAAGAAACGCGCTGCAGGCGCAAGGAGAGGGTAGTCGCCACCATTTAGGCACCCTGATTGGTGAATTTCCACTTCACAAATGCGCCGCGCGAACGTCATTGTTCGCGCCCGCGGTGGGTTTTTTTGGTCATAAAACGGTACCGAATTTGTTAATGCAAAATTATCAGCCCCGAAAGCGGCTCACCCGGAAAACCCCACAGGCATCCCCTTCTTCGAAGAAACGCGCTGCGGGCGCAAGGAGAGGGTAGTCGCCACCATTTAGGCACCCTGATTGGTGAATTTCCACTTCACAAAAAAGTATAAAGAGCGAGCCCACCCTCGCCCGTCAGGTCAGATCACGAATAAAGTTCAACTAAACATCAACAAAAAAGAACAGTCTCTATATACCTTCTCAACGAGGTTCAGAACAGTTAAGTCAAGACTGAACCGCAGCGAGTTCAGAACCGAACAAGGTCGAACGCTCGCAACACATGATGTATATTATACTTAATGAATCACGTGATATCCTGAAAGTTTGGTAACGGTGTGGTACTTCCCCCAAATTCTGACTCAACAGTTCGAATGTCGAATTTATCTTTAGAAAACACTTATTTCATGACATATCTTCGGCTATTGAGAATGAAGAAAAACTAAAATTCCAGGATCGTTGGTAGAAGGCTAAGTTTTCCCTGTGAAAAATATACAAAATATCGAAAAACATCGTGAACCCGAAAAATAAGCGTTCTTTGCGACCGTGTCATAAACAGTGGCAGACGAAAGGAAACGACCGTTGTTGTTCCGTTACGGACGGAACAGAAAACGACCATTTATGCAGCTGACCCCGAACACAAAGTAGCCTTAATATAATCGGTCAAGTTGAGTCGCCAACCTTGTTGGCCACTTATCCGAATACCGGGTAAAGGTTATTGAAGCAGACTATACCCGGCATCTGTTCGCTTATTTTTGATGGCCGAATAAGTTCATACTTTGCTCTAACGACTTACAGTTTCTATTGTGATTGATCGCTCCGAAAGATCTTATTTAAAAGCCCCCTGTTCATATTGTTCCTAAGCTAGGCGAACATGCGTCGAATAGATTTTGCCATCTGACAAACTTCGTTCTGTATATGCATATGTGAATTATGTACAACATATACAATTTAAAAAAGAAAGGAAAATTTAATAAGTGATTAAAAATCACGTTGGTGTGACATTTTTTATCAGTTTTTGTATGATATTGCACTAAATAATAAATTGAATTTCGTGATAGTGTTTTGCACGCAAGTACAGGGTGTTGTAGGTTTCTTCCATGAAACTGTGCCAACAAAAAAATATTAGTTAAACATATGCTCTATTGGTACTAGTAATACAATGTTGACTTTCTATCGCATTGTTATACCCTCAAATATTTTCTTTCTTAGCTTAGTCTTATCTGTATCCACAACTAGTTACCAGCTTTCATTATTACTCACACTAGACTCTTCACCTTCCAACTCTCCTACACAGTCGTAACCCAAAGTTCATCTTCCTCAAACCCTTAAACAGCCCTATTTTTCCATCCTCGAGTCACTCTCTCTATTGTCATCCACATGTCACGTTTCACCAGCAACGTCGATCTTTAATTGCTCCCATTTAAGTGCTACCCCAATACCTATCCTCAGTGTCGAAAAACTGATGCAAAACCGGGCATCACAGTATGTCAGCTGCACCGAAATTGAGTCCCACTATAGTGTGAGCTTGAAATAAGGGACTTGTATACATACATGTGTGTATAGTGATTATCAGAGTGAATTAGATATGGGGCTCTTCTGCAGACGAAGAGGAAAAGGAGCCGCCAGTTTGACATCCGATTTAAGATATACGGCAGTGCCGTTCAGTCATTGCCCGCACGGGCAGCGTAGGGCTTCCCCGGGCAAAAACAAATCGGTGGGCAAAATGCCACTCCTTCTCGGGCAACGGTGCGTGTATGTGTGTATATATATAGTAACCATCACCCGTCTTAAGAAGAACCTATACCCTTACCACAAATGTCTTTCCCCACTCCGTTTTAATGCACTTGACATCATTAGCCCGCGACTTCGCCCTCAGCTCTGCCCGTGGGCACCGACGGGCGCCCTTGCCCGCCTGAAAAC
>NW_017101572.1:15766-19063 GCF_001263275.1 Habropoda laboriosa
TCCATCGTCTCCTGCCTAATAGTAATTTTCGCAAATGCAAAAATTAACCTGCTGCTATCAACAATTCAGGCATAGACAAATTTTTTAAATATATTGCAATGGAAGAGGCAATTCCGAGTTAACATCGAACGACCCTGAGCAACGTTCGAGCTCCTTATTTCCCTCGAACTGTTTTGGCGCTCAGATTACGTGCACTTTGACGCCTTACAAACTAACGAAAGTTATTTTTTACAGTAATGTAATGCTTTATTGTTTTCCCTTCGGGATTACTAAGTTCCGTTTCTCTCTAAATCGTCCATATGTTATAAAATAGCTTATCCTACTCTTATCCTAACTCCTGTTTATATACTTTATTTATTATCTATTATCTATACTTTGTTGCACTATCCT
Source organism: Habropoda laboriosa (assembly GCF_001263275.1). Lineage (NCBI taxonomy): Eukaryota > Metazoa > Arthropoda > Insecta > Hymenoptera > Apidae > Habropoda > Habropoda laboriosa. The sequence continues at coordinate 16,157 of NW_017101572.1, forward strand.
TATGCTCTCCATCTCACCGACTAATCTTCTTTCTTTGGCTCTGTTTCCATTTGTTTCCTCTCCTCCCTCCTTTCCCTCTTCCGCCCTTTAAACCCTTTCTTTCCTTTTCCTTTCTAGGTTAATCATCCACTCTTCCCCCTCGCCTTCCTCTCCTAGCATTCTCTCCACATTTTCTTGCCACCCTCCTAGATCTTCCTTGTATCTTCCGCATATTTCCCATACATGTTCCCATGTCTCTTCCTCTTCTTTACATAGTCCGCATTCCTTTTCCGCTTTCCTTAACCAATACTATCCTTCTTTCACCTCATTCCCTAATCTAAACCTTGCGACTCTCATCCTTTCTCTAGATATCTTGGTATTCCTTCCGTTCTTGTTGCCTTATACCATTTATTCTACCTTGACTCGTTTACCTTTTGTCTTCTTCCCGCCTCCTGCTTTCCTCTCTCTGCCTTTTCCCAGTTCTCCCTCCTCCTCTCTTTCTTATTTTTTACTGCATTAGAGTAATAGTGTTATATTTTAATATCTATTTTACATTATGATCATATTGTTATATTACATTGTTTTTTACCATATACTCATAGACGAATAAACCAGTTGTGCCATATTTATTTTCTGCCACAGGAGATCGTATAGCACTCCAAATTAACATTTGTTAAAAGTACTGTTAAGTCACTGTCTAACAAATTAAAAAAACTCGTAGATCACTTAGAGATTATGGCCAATTATTCGCGCAAAATCCAGTGATGTTAACGTTGGAAGATTATTTCTTGAATAGTGCGTTCCTGCGCCCACGCGCGATTATGAATACGAAAATGGAAGTAGATTCCTGATATTAATTAAGCTTCGTTGTTGCGTACCAGCCTTGATAAAAAAAAAGGTAATTTCTTTTCAAACGTAGGCCTATACTGTGTTATATTTAAGAACCATGATTTCCTAATAAAACAAAGCTGTTTACAGTAATGACATACCTAGTTATTTCTTATCAGCTTGCATCTCGTTCATTGAACAATACATCAAAAGTGATGCACGAGTTTCTAAAGTAGATTCAAGCTGTTCAGATAAAAATCTGGAACGAGACCACTTATCGTATACACTCTTCATATTTTTCTTATAGAAACGAAAGAAACATTTGTATTCTATAAATGTTTCGGAAGAATTATTTCGTTTAAAGTTTAACCAAATTGTTAGTAATTTTTTTAAGGCCATGTTGCAACTGGTAATTATTATTGCGAGCTTGGATATTGCATTTTACAAATGACTCAACTTACACGCGTATAAACCTTCTCCAAGGATCATTTAAGAAACTCGGTATTATTCAAAATAAAGCCTAATTACATCTTCTAATTATTTACGAAGCTAGATGCGTTAAACATTATTATTATCGCTTACACTCCCGTCCATAAGTGTCCGGACACCTAGCAAATTCGGGTAAAAAGCGTATTAATGATACAATTATTTCTTAAGAAAATTGGTACTAATTGAAAGGTCTGTTATCATAGAAGAACTATTTTACATAATATGTAAGATGCATACCAGTAAATAATGTGAAAACATTGCTACAGTAAAAATGGTGCGAAATCGTTCGTATCGACGAGCATGAAGAATTTGGAGTTAGATGATTTTATCTCCTCTTCACTCCTCTTTCATAACACGATATAATTTAATACGTTTGTTATCTGACTGGAACTAGAGTTTCCTTTATATCTGGTAAAATTCTGTACCACTTGAGACCTCCTGTTGTCTTCAGTTTGACACTAACAGAGCTACCAGTTACAACCATGGGCTCAAGGAAAGAATTAGTCACAGATAAACGTGCGGTTATTGTATTGTTGGCCAAAGAACGCTATTTCATTTGGTACATAAAAATTTCAAAGACAATGGTACATGATACCATAATGAACTTCAGTGATATGGAGAATTTTTGGTAAAAAATTTGGTACATTCTGCTTTTCAATTGCATTTCGACTGCTCCAGTTTTCTCAATCACCGAGTCTTCTCACCTTTCTTGAATTTAAAGTGCACACGTTCGAATTAGTCTGTGATCTAGCAATTGTATACTAGGTTAGAAAAGTATTTTTTCTATTATTTTTATATTAATATTTTTTTTAGGATAAATGGAATATTTTTTCATGAAGGTAATTAGACTTTCTACTGACATAAATTTCATGAAAATATTTAAACTTAGAAATATTTCCATAATTCGCTAAGCTATCACATTGCATAATTTTATTTCAGTTCTTGAAACAGTTGTGTTCGTTTTGTAACACTAAAGGCTTCTTCGTAGAATAAATTACGCGTACAGAGATAAGTAAAAAGGATAAGCACTAAAATAATTTCATAAGTATAGGTACTACTTGTAATTTGATTACAACTGATCTTTTCAAAATTAGACACGGCATTCCGAAATTTATGTTAAATTTTTGTTTTCAAGTTCAAGAGCGATTGCAATAAAAATGAAACTAAGTTACAATTCTAAGAGCAAAAACAAATCCTTCTAAATTTAAGGAACACTTATTTGTGCCGATAATTACGAAAGTAGCCCAAGTCCTATGAGATATTTAAAATTTTCCCTTTGGGTGTATTAAAAAGTATTTTCTTATTATAAATACAATTCTTTTCTGTGAAAAAAAAATCGACGCAACACAGAATAAGTAACAAATTCAATTTTTTTGGAGGATTTTTGACTTGGACCACTTTTATAATCACCAAAGCACATTTATTATCCTTTCATGATACACGGTCTCTCTGTTACGTGAATTCTAACTCATGAAATGAAATCTAAAACACGAATTTCCTAGTAAACCGGCAAGTGTTAATTAACCGTAAAATAAAACAAGAAAAAGACCAATGTAACGAAGTAACCCTTTCGAAATCGTAGTTTCACAATCCCTTTAATTTTATTATAAA
>NW_017101572.1:19109-19710 GCF_001263275.1 Habropoda laboriosa
TACTATCTAGTATGTCCGCGAGGAACACTGAGAACAATGAACTTAATCGAAGTAAGTGGCTTATAAGAGCGCAGACGGTCGAATGTTTTATTCAGTTCAGCCAACGTGATCCAAGGCAAACGAGTGCTTATTCAAACGATCTAGCTACTTGTTGTTTCCCGTTCATCCCCGAAAATCAATCAAAACTTCGTTCAAGTGAGATTCCGCGTTCGGATGGTTTTCACGTTTCTACGTACGCAAACACAGTTCGAGTTTCAAATTGACAAACTGCTCCTGAAGAAAACCACTTTTCTTTTCTTTTTACTAACTTCCCGCAGTGAAATACTACTTTAGTTTATTGAAAGAATCATCGTGATAAATGTAAAATAGTTTTGTAAATAAGAAATCAAGCTCGAGGAAACGTGATGCTGCTTTAAGGATAACAAGGTGAGAGAGTTTAAATATATTCGAACGATGAAAATGCGAATGTCGAAGGTAGAATTCTGTATCGGAGTAGTAATAATTATTTTAACAAGCGTAAATATAGAAATTTTATTCGAAATTTATTTTCTCTCTTCGAAATTGTTTTACTATACTTATATTTATAAAGCGCGGTTGTACA
>NW_017101572.1:19920-44536 GCF_001263275.1 Habropoda laboriosa
GCGGTTGTACAGTAGTTAATAGTCTTTTAAATTTCATTATTTTATCTTTCAAACAACAAACGTTTCAAATATTCCTGAATTCGTTGCTCGTTTTCCGCATCTAAAAGAAGATTGAACCCCATAATACAGGGGTTCCCAAAGTTTTGCCTAGGTGGGCCAAATTGTAAATTCAAAAATATTTGGCGGGCCATGAAGACAATAAAATACAGGGTGTCCCGTAAAGAGTGTAACACCCGGAAATGGGGGGTTGCTGGGGTGACTCTGAACACCACGGGAGTGTTGACTCTCATCCGCGCGCGATCGTGAACAAACGCGTACGCGTGACTTCTCGGTTACCGATTGCTGTCAAAAAAATTTGACTTTGTACCGCTATCTTTATAAGGCTTAGAGAAATGGTTTTTTGTCGTCATTCCGACGTTTGTACAAATTTTTGAAAAAACTGCAATTAGTCGGAATCGCGTAGAAAATAGCGAAAGTCGCGTGCGCTTGTTCACGATAGCGCGCGGGTGAATCTCTGTTCGCCCGTCCCTGAGCGCGGGCTCTACGCGCGCTCTGATTGGCCAGTGTTTTTCGTTAATAATTCAAAAACGAAGCTTCAAAGAACATTTTCGTCAAGGAAAAAGTTGTTCAGAGTCACCCCAGCAACCCCCCATTTCCGGGTGTTACACTCTTTACGGGACACCCTGTATATACAATCTATATAATAACAAGATGTATTACATATAAAATTTAGTATTGCTTTAACTGAACAATTTTTAATTATGCGATAAAATTTATTTATTTTTTTGCAAAAATGTAAATTATCTCTGTAAATTCAAGATCGCGGCTGATCTGCCATCGCGGGCCGCACTTTGGGCACCCCTGCCTTAATAGTTAAGGAAAGCTTGTGAATTTTACATAGCACGTTCTGGACGTTTAAGTATTAATTGAAAAAAAGAACAGTGAAATGAGAATTTATATTTCCAGTGCACCAGTTCGAGAGTATCGAACAAATTTAAGTATGATAAATTCAAAACAAATCACTGCAGTGAGAGAATGCGAGATCACAAATTCTTTTTGGAACAGTTAAGCAACCTTTTCGATCAAAAGTAAAGAGGAATCGATAAGATTATGAAAGTATTAAAATTTAACATACCATTCGTATTTATTCAAAAAGATCAATTAACTTATGACACTCGTTACAATAAGGAAAAATACGAAAAGAAATGTTAACTTCGAATTGTGAAAGTTGAAAAAAGAGAGAGCAGTTTAATATCTGTTGAAAAGGAATATCTAAGGAACAGTATTTCGTGCAAGAAAAACATCAATGAAGAACTTTTCGGCGAACATTGAACGAGAGTCGAAGTGAATTCTAAGATATAAGTTACAGGACAACGTGATTTGCACTTATTTCAGTTGACAATTTCTAAAAGGAATATTTTCACATTAAAGTGGCACAATTTTAGTTACGAAAGAATTATTTCTCGAATATCTTCAATCAGTTGAAATTGCTGTTAGAGAAAAAGACACAAACACTATTTTTTCGTGGAATAGAGGGAGAGATTTTCATCGAGGGAAATCTTCCAATTTTGAAGTATCATTTGTGGTTGATTGTATCTCGAATGAAATCCATTCTTTCACGACGATTTTTTAGATATTCAAACAAGAAGCACTGATCCTGAATGTCGATAAAGACAGTTGATCCTTTTAAAAAGTTGAATCTACAAAGAAAGACAGTCGAAAGTATAGGAGGAACTTGAAAGTTGCACTGGAAAATCTCTGAAATTAAGAATATAAAAAAGTGTAATCCCTGTTCAGTGAACATCGTAACATGCGTTATTATGTGCATACTACCACGAAAAATTATCATAACGCCGGAGATACTGTGAATTGGCTGGTACGAATTCTCTATTGAAGAAGCAATTTACGCAAGATTAAATGAAATGAAGCTTGACGAAACTAAGAAGAAAGTGCATAAATCTACAGACAGTTTTTAAGTTACATGGTTAAAACTGTTAATGACTTGTTTAAACTTTTATAAGGATTGGCATTTAACATTTTGAACTTTTCAAACTTGAATCAAGATGGCACCGCCGGAAAGGTAAGTTGCTAATGAGTTTATAAATTGGAAGTTGTCGTTTAAGTAATATTTTGCTGAAAATCATGTTAATCAGAAGGTTGCTGTGTACTTCAAATTTTAAATCCTTACAGTTTCAATGGATATCCTTTAGAATGTGCAATTAGCAATATTAGACACTTTGAGATGCATTTCAAACATTAGACGTTATAATTTTTTGTATTCTATTCATTATCACAGTTACATTTAGTGTATACATAATCTATTCTATGTTTACACAGACGTTAAGATTAAATATTCAACAAATTGAATATGTGCAAAAATGATTTCTTATTAGAATAATTTTATTAATATGTTTACCATACTCTGCACATTTATAATAAATTGAAGTATGTCAACTACATGCGAAATATTCGAAACGTGTAACGAATGCATGTTTTTACGTACAGTAGTACTTGACCAAATTGAACTGAATTATCCCCACTCTTCCCCCACCACTCAGTGCCTCGAGCTCAGCAAACTTAAACATACCGATAAAGAAAGTGAATAAAAATTTCAAATTTCAATATCTATAATGTTCATCCTATCTTTAGGAATGTAGTATCAATGAATTGGTGAAGTCCTCGCGATGAAAATGAGTCCAAACACGACATAAATCGGACTAGTTTTAACAGAAATCAGTTTTAAAGGCACCTCTAAAAAAGCGGGAAATTTAAATTGTTGAACTCAGCTGAGTTCGGTGGTCGCCTTCATTGGGCGTAACTCAATTGATAACCCAGATTATCTGGGTTACCAGGTGCTAGATGTTAAACTTCTACATATCATACCTATATAACCCTTTCGTTACTAACGATGACTGACTATAGTCACCCATCCACGAGCACTCGCTATATAGGTACTACCTGTGACTATAGTCACTTTAAAAGCACTTAAAAATTCTAACAGCCTTTGGTTATGACAACTTTTAGTTCAATTAAATATCTTACATTCTATATTACTGCTTAATAACGCGTTCGATAAGATTTCTATATAATTGCAAATAATTTTTCAAATACTTTCATTTCAGTGAAGAACGCCATTCAATGCTTGGATACCATCCAGTTGATTATGTAAAGGTGACACAAGTGAAAAACGTTTGTGAAGATATTGAAAATAATAATAATAATAATCACAATAAAAGCAACTCTTTTTATGACAAACATGACGTATCGTATTATTCGTCCAACTCCAAAGGTGTATTTGCACAGGTAAGAATACAAAACTTGTATCGTTTTAAAAGTAAGATTTATAGAAGATACGCATTGAATTTTATATTGGTTATATTATGAATTGTGTTGTAATGATTCACACTGATTAAATTTTCAAATATGAAGAATTGCAGAAAATTTACTGTTAAGACTTTGGGTTTTAAGGAACGGACGCCTAGCTACGCTATTTTTGAATAACTCTTGTTTAAAGATTTCTTGTATATTCGATACTTCTTAAGTCACTTTCTGAAGCCCGAGCCTAAGACGTGCTTTATGCATTGTTGCACATTCAGTAGCGATTGATGTTTCCTATAGTCACGACTTGATACAGGGGAATTAGTCTAGTTAAAACCATCACTCACCCTAGGGCAGTATCGTTCAGTAGAGCTTCAAGCGGGCAAGGGCGCCCGCCGATGCCCGCAGGCTGAGCTGAGGGCAAAATCACGAACTAGTGATGTCACATACATTAAAGCGGAATGGGGGAAAAACACTTGTGTTACATATCTTCGAAACATAATTCTCCTTCTTAAAATGGGCGATGAGACGGCATAGAGGCAAGGGAAATAAACTGCTCTCTCCACCTTTGACACTCACCGTCACGCGATGGATTAGTAGATGTGACCATTTCGGCCCATAGTAAAAATGCGTGTGATCTGACTTTATGGGACTGTCCGCTACAACCAATGAGACCCGCATTCCTTCCGCTTGTCATCTTCTCAGCATAGGACTATACACGTACCATTGCCCGAGAAGGCGTGGCTTGTTGCCCGCCGATTTTTTTATGCCCGGGGAAGTCTAGTACGCTGCCCGTGCGGGCAATGACTGAACGGCGCTGCCCTAGAGCCTAACTCCCCAGGTAGGTGCCATACTCGGAGACTAGAAAGGGCTGTCCAAGGGTGACAAGTAGGCTAATTTACTCCCATAGAATTCGCATAAATCTAGACGCATAGATTTTCAAGAAACAATAGTAACAGTATACAAGTACAGTACACACTGTAATCGTATCTTAGAGTAATCGAAACACGTTCCTAAGACATCCAACTGGAATAATCCTTCGGGTATGTTACAGCATAGATACGCCACTTGATTTCTTTCTTTGGGGAACATTAAAAAATATTGCGCATCTGGAAAAAGTAACAATGTCACAATATATGAAACAATGAATCATTGCAGCATCTGCTTCAATTAATCTGGAAATGATATGTGTATTTTTAAGTTGCATCTTTAAGTTTATAGAAAATCCTTTAAAATATTAACGTCAACAAACTATACTTATCCAGTAGCAAAAAGTTGTATGTACCTATTATATGTATACTAACTAAAATTGAAACATACAAGATAAATTTTTTAAAGGTACAATAATTGAAAATTGGTTTTACAATTACATATACGTTTTTATTACTTTGCAAATGATATTCGCTCTTCAAAGTCCTAGAAATTCATAAATTTACATCACTACGCTAATGTGTTCTAGTGTCTAGTTACTGGTGCGGTCTTATTGCTTGCAGCCGGTGGAGGAATGCCTATTGGTTACAGTGCTGTTTTATTACCCCAACTAGCTGAAGAAAATGGCACGATGCATGCCGATCGTGAACTTGGATCCTGGATAGGTACGTAGACATTTCAAAATTAAACTTTACTCTTCATGTTAAAAAAAATTCTACTTATGCTCCAGAGAATTTGAAACATTAATTTCATAGGTTTGATAAATTATAATAAGGTAAAAGTATGTTTTCGTAGACAATATTTGTAATATATATATTTTATAAGCAATGTTATTATAGAACCCTTAACCCTCCATGTTTAATTCTGAGCGCCCACATAGCATAACGGAATCTTTTATTCTGCAATACACAAATTTTGATCGTTGAGATCGTACTACGCTATTTGACAGTATTAGCTATTTTTCTCTCCATTCGCTCCACCTCCTCGCGCGCGTGTGTGTAGATTTAAATTCATTGTCAGTATGTAAAAAGTTATGGTTTAGTAATGGTTTGGGCGGCCCTTCTGCGGGGGAGAAGCTGTAAGACACCCTTCCGCAGTGGAGTCGTAGGCACAGAGGTGCAAGGGAGGAGACTTCACCCCCACCCCTCCTGGTCCAGCGGCAGCGACGTGGATGAAGCGGAAACGGTTCCACCCACTTGCTCTGTCGCCACGCCTTCTATATCGCAAGGGGCGGCAGATCTAGTTACTAGTGGGCCACCTAATCTAAATTAACTCTACTTTCAGTTGTTGGAGGTAGTTTCAAGAAGTGATGGGGGTAACAGTATACATTTATTGAAACGTTTTTGCGAGAAGTTACTGAAACATTACTGTATTATGCTGTTTATTTAAACTCCATAAAAGCGTATAATAGCATTCAATTATTTATAATAGTAGAGAAACATAAAGTTGTAATGAATAATGTTGTAATTTTTTAAGATATTATTTTTTAATTCTTATTTTCATTAAAAATTTGAAAATACTATATGGACTTTTTATACCACTATAATTGTGAACTACTCAATTGATATTGATTACAAAAATGTGTATTTAAAAATTCTAAACAGATTTTAATACTTTATATTTCAGCTTCAGTTCACAGTTTAGCAACACCTATAGGATCTCTGATGTCAGGTCCGTTGTTAGATGGAATCGGCAGACGTGGTTCTTTGCGATTTTCAGCAATACCACTTTCTGTTGGCTGGGTCATTATAGGTTTTTCTCAAAACATTCCTTGTCTCTTAATAGGAAGAGCCATATCGGGTTTCGCAGTTGGGCTTATGGCAGTGCCAGCTCAGGTATAAAATAATAATATATTACTGCTTCTAATAATTAAATTTAACAATAATCTATGTACAGTAAAGCATTTTTTCTATTTCTATTTTCAGTATACCTTTTAACTTAAATTAATCTGACATAAAAAGTATCTAATCAGTTCTATTTCAGTCTTCAAATTATTTCTTTGAACGTACAATTATTATGTTCTTGGTCATCTCAGCAAATTATACAAATCATTATTCTTCAGTATTTCCAATTAATCCGCTGGTTTTTATTTTACAACATATTATACTTTCGTTTTGTGTCATGTAAACTTACACCTTATGATACTTCGATTTTTCAACTAGACTTATTTCAACTCCTACTTATTGTAGGAACGTTAGGTTGCTGAGAGATTTTACTCACAAACAATAGGAATATTGGAATATTCCTTTATACTCTAATTCTATCTCACAAAACTCTAATACTCTATACTCCATTAGCTTTGAACTTTGAAACTAAAATGACTTAATGGTTACATGTAGTTCTTCTTGAAACTTGAAAAATTTTCGAATTAATAATTTTTCTTGAAACTTAACACGTTAGTTTTGGAATTTTCTCGAATAGGTCTTACTGGGTGAAATGGCTGATCCAGGGCTCCGCGGATTTCTAACAGGAAACAAGCTCGCTTTCTATTGTCTCGGTATTGTCATAGTGTACGCCTTGGGAGCTTCTTTCACTTGGAACACTGTGGCTTTCTGTGGGACTATACTTCCCGTAGCAGCATTGATTGCATTGATTCTAATACCAGAAAGTCCTGCTTGGCTCGTGAAACAGAAGAAACCTGATAAAGCGAAAAAAGCTTTGTTGTGGTTGAGAGGAGGTAACATAGAACAGGTAGAGTATGTAGTTCTAATAATTACAGCATCTGTTTCGTGTGAAATTTAAACAGAGTATCGTTAATTAAATTTTCGTTTGCTTCCTTCTTTTCTATTCGAATTTAATTAACTTGAGATATTTATAAGTAATAAACGAATTGAAATACTTTTTGTTATTAAACTAAATAGTAACTGATAATACTGAAGGAATGTGGTTACGAATAAATAACAAGGCGTGACTAGGGTTACGCTATGTACCTACACGGTAGTAGTGAGATCTTTATTAGTTGTTGACTTACGGCTCTGGAGGTCCGTGCAAGACTGCCCTCCTGTCGCCTCGCTTTTTTCTTACTGCCTTTCGGCTATGTGTTAATCATCCCTGATTGGTTAACCCGTCGCATCGGTGTTAACCAATCAGGTAATTTCTTTCCGAGTCGCTGCGTGTCCCTTGCGCCCTTGGGGCACTTTTTCGGGGACCGCAGTGCGACTTGGAGGGGGAGGTTTTTCCCGTGACGTCATTTGGCGACACAGCTGAGTTTCCTCCAGGTCAAGTACTCGTGACCTGCCGGTCCGGGCCTCGTACGGCGGACCTTTCGGAAACCCTTGGTTTATGATGCGGCAATTTGCTATTGAGGCCGTCGGAGAAAGTTTCTACGCGGACATGCATTGTCGAATTTCTAGAAATTAAATAAGCTAAAAACGGTTTCCTCAAAAATAGCTTTTCAAGCGCGCACGTCATAAACCGTGCTGGTAGTCTGCTCGCCAAATGTTCTTCGCTGTAGCTGGTCGCTATAATACAGTAAATAGTTTTTATTAAGTATGTAAAATTCCCATGCTATTTGCATTTCAACAATTTTTCAAGCTTTATCCGAGATGTAGTCAAATATTTAGATGATTGTAAATTTTTTAGTAATATTTCAAAATAATCGTGGAAATATTTGATAAACGGAAACGGGAAGGAAGTATTTCATTTTAACAAGTGATATTTTATATTTTTAATTCAGTCTGAAAATTAATAATTTGTTAAAAACAGGTTAATGCCGAAATGGCAATCTTGGAAGCACGAGTGAAAGCAGATTTAGCACGTACGGCTACAAACATGTCATGGACCGAGCAAATTTCTTCGGCAATTTCCACGATCTTCGATCCAAGTGTTTTCAAACCATTGACAATCATTAACATATTTAATACCCTTCAATTAATAAGTGGAACATATGTTATCGTTTTCTATGGAGTGAATCTCGTGGAAGACATTGGTAAGAAGAATCTTTAAATTTAATGTATAAATATTTACTAAATATTTATTGCATAAGGCAATGTAGCTCGCGCTAATAACGAAATCATTTTTTATTTCGGTAATAGAACGGTTTTAGGTGTAAAAACCGCCCTCTCAAAACAGTTGTGAGTTTTCATATTATCGTGAATATTTATGAAACTGTACAAGATGTGGAAAAGAAGTTAAATTCAATGTTGTGTATTTCCTACACTGTGGTGATAAAGAAATTTCGGAAAACTTTTTTTTTTCAAAATTTACAGCATTTTACGATGCTTTATATAAATTGTTCATGGGTAAATTTTTCATAAGATACTCTGGTGTTTTCACACGTTATTTCTATTATCAATATTGCGTTCAATTACAAATTTATTACAATCTTTATCGTAATCAAAGTTATAAATGTAGTATCGGGGCCTCTGTACCCAAAAAATAGGAAACCGGGACGGGAGAATATAGAGGGAGTGGTTGACGTAGCGCGCAAAGCCTCGACTTGCTAAGCCGAAGGTCCCGAGTTCAATTTCCCGTTTGGGTCCCCCTTCAATATTTTTCCGTCGGTTCCTACATACGGGGGCTCGTCTGGGATGGAGGCATCTACGGCTACACGAAGCCAGGCGCTGTGAGATGAAAACATGTGATGAGAGGGTTTGTGCACGTCTCTCAAAAAGAGTTGAGAAACAGAGATTCGGCTGGATTGTGGCCACTGTGTGGGGGAGTGTACCAGAAAGTGTTTTGAGTTGAGTTGTGTTGCACTTGAGGACATTCGAGGGCGAATGTCAGTTCAGGATGGCCGAGTGTAGTATCGGGGCCTCCATACCCAAATAGGAAATCGACGAGGGAGAATAGAGAGGGAGTGGTTGGCGTAGCGCGCAAAGCCTCGGCTGCTAAGCCGAAGGTGCCCCGGGTTCGATTCCCGTTGGGTCCCTCAATATTTTTCCGTCGGTTCCTACAAATGGGGACTCATCTGGGATGGAGGCATCTACGGCTACACGAAGCCAGGAAATGTGCGATGAAAACATCTCGAGGGTTGCACGTCTCCCAGAAATGCGTTGTTTCGGCTGTGTGCCACTGTGTGGGGAAGTGTACCCGAAAGTGTTGAGTTGTGTTGCACTGAGGACATTCGAGGGCGAATGTCAGAACAGGATGGCCGAGTGTAGTATCGGGGCCTCCATACCCAAATAGGAAACCTCGAAGGGAGAATAGAGAGGGAGTGGCTGGCGTAGCGCGCAAAGCCTCGGCTGCTAAGCCGAAGGTGTCCCGGGTTCGATTCCCGTGTTGGGGTCCCTCAATATTTTTCCGTCGTCGGTTCCTACATAAATTCTATAAAAATGGGATAAATAGTTTTTTATGTAGCGATTATATTAATTATATAATTCTGTTATTTTTTGTCATATGCAGGTGGTGATAGTATGAACAGCTATTTAGCGGCAGTAATTACAGCAATTATTAGATTTTTGTTTAGCTCAGTGGCGAGCGTTTTATTGTTAAAAATGGGTAGAAGAAATCTGGGAATTTTTTCGGCTCTTGGAACAGCTTCCTCTTCGTTAATTCTTGCAGGATATATGTTACTCAAAAAGGGGTCTTCTGTAGATGTAAGTTATATTATTCTAAAAAAAATATTACATATTAACATAAGACATTACACAAACACTAATTAATTGTTAAAAAATCAATAGCATAGTATTTAATTATTATGTCACCTATTGAATTATAGTATATATTAAAAACGTGATAATTTTATATGTACAAAATTTATTTAAAAAAAAAATCTTTTTTATATTTTATAAGTGCACCTAAACCTCTTGCATTTCATTTATGTGTTGTAGATATACGTTGTTGGTATTTTATTACTGCTGTACGTGGCAGCCAATACCGTGGGACTAATGACACTTCCAGGATTAATGGTTGCCGAATTACTTCCGCAAAGGGCACGTGGAATTGGGGGCGGTTGCAACTTTTTCCTTTTCAATTTACTCCTCTTCATTGTTACCAAGGTTTTTCCTATGGTACGTTTTTTTTTCTATTATACGATATTTCGCAATTGAACAGCGCAGGAAAGTCTGACCACGTGACTTTTGGGGAGTGACGCCCCCATGCATCCCAGTTGGCCGAGTGTGCAAGCACCTCAATGGGTAGCGAACACGCCTCGCGAACAGTACGACCAGTACGTCTGCGACACTGGTACTGCGGGCGTTAACGTATACGCCCACGGAGGCGGAGTTTCTCCTTCTTAACTTGAATACATTTAAGAATGAATTTAATTGAATTAAATACAATTAAAAATTAACTTTCTTAAATATATCAAAATTTTGTATAACAACGTGTTACATAATATTTTACAAATTTTTGATTTCTGATTGTTCCCAGGTAAGTGAAAAAGTGGGAGTTGCTGGAATTTTTACAATTTTCGGAACTTCTGCTTTTCTAGAAGCAGTATTTATTTACGTTGCTTTACCAGAAACAAGGAATCGTACACTTCAAGAAATTGAAGATTACTTTCAGGTATTTGTTCTATACAGTGTGTGTCAAATAAAATAATAATACTAATAAGGCAATATTGCGTTGCATGTAAGAAAAAATTGTGTAGATCACAAAACCATATCACTTATTTCTATAGTTATGGTCGATGGGAGAAATATAGCCAAGTCGTAATTTCGCTCAGGCATCAAAATTCACATATTCGAGCATATCGAGAAGCGAATCGACAGAAACCTGAGAATTCAAACCCAATCGAAAAACGTAAAATGCCGTATTTCTTCCATCGACTATACTACACATCGATCATTATGCTAACAATTACTAATTTTACTTGATAGCTTCTCAACTTGTAAATATTTAGAAAATACTTTCTCCATTGCAAAAACAATCATTTTAGAAATATTTTTTATTATTTATAAATGAATGCAATTATTCATATTATATTTTCTTTTTAGGTAATCGTAACTTCATTAAGAAACAACTGATTTTCTCGTTAAATATTTATATTTATGTTTCGTTGCAGCAAGATAATTTGCTTTGGATATCTCGTTCAAAGGGAAGAAGAAAAGATAGTCCATTTGTCACAAATAAAACTTGACGCATGAACGTTTTTATGGTTTTATAACGTTTACTTATACTTTACTTCAACTACAAGTAATAGTGAGTAATTCGTTTTAAGACAGTTTTATTATATAAAAGAGTTATAAATTTATTTAATATTATTACATGCGAAATATAAAAAACATTATCATGTACATTATATTTCTCATCTTAGCCATATTCTTGTATTCATATTTATTTATGTAAAAGATCATTAAAGAAGTGTTACCCCAATGATTTATATTTTCCTGTAATATTGTTTTGAATATCTATGGTTGCTCTTCTTTCGCAATAAGAATTCTAAATTTTAAACTATAGAGAAACATAATAATAACTCATAATTTTCAAAGAAATATTATTTTGAAAACCTCAGATATTTTTCTATTTACATTCATAATCAGAGTTTATAAGATCGTATCTAACAGAAATTAATATACATACTGCTATTTTCACTGCTGTAAATTTGATATTATATAAATAAAAATGTTATATTCTGTGCTGATTAAATTTATTTTGATGTCCCCTGCAATATTGTAATAAATAAATTGCATGGTTCCATTTAAAGAATTCAATGTGACCGTTTCACTATGTGAACTATCTGTAGGGTTGGTGAAAGAATTACAGCGGGCTCGTAAAATCGGTTAGAAGTCAAAGTAAACATGTATCGAGTTTTCTAACAAGGGAATTTTTGCACACCACAAAATAGGGAGAATAGTGCAAAAACTGATAATCCGAATTTTCCATGTAAGTCCCCCCTGGTCGAGATAGAGGGTTGAAATTTGGTGTCAAATGTTTTCTTTCGGCAAACTATCGGATGGTACATTGCAAACACAATTTACTTTATTTATAGTCTTTATTGCTTTATTTTATATTTTAAAGTAGTTTTTAAGTTACAAGTAAGTAGATACAACCATGATATGCAGATTCTCCTTTTAAACAAACGCCATTAAATGCCTCATATAGTTCAGTAGTTCAACTCATGTCCGTAAATCATTAATTAAAGTTTAACGTGTTTCCCATGCTTCCGGTTCTTGATCTGGGTACAACTTTATCCGAAAAGCGAACAGTTATTTCAGTTACCGCCATATTTCCAGTAAGGAATTGAGCCAAATTTTCAACACCAGCACGAGGCTGACGATCGAACGGATATCCCATGGAACGTGCATCAGGATATTTTCTATCTCTCAAACCGCAGAAACTTGCAGCATCATTGCAACCAGTCGCGTCTTCTTGTTCCACCTAAATGTCAATATTGAAAAATCGATGATTGTATTTACATTAAATCTTATTGTATTTACATTAGAATTTTAGGAGAATTCACGAATGTAACAAGAAAATATCGATGCTGCGTTAACAGATTCTGCAAACAATTCTAAGTACAAAATGCTGTACAATAGTTGCCTGATTCATATCCAAATGGCTACTTTATCCCATTTTCTTGTTATTGAAATACTTATTTTCCTATTTAAAGAGCTATATTATCGAGACACATAAGTTTGATTTTGAGAAACCAACAAATAAATAAAATTAGCGAAACCTTATTTGTCAAGTTAAAAGTTGCTTACAAATCTAATTAAATTGTAAAAAGAATGTTTTATATTGTTTTATAGTATGACCATCTATTAAGATAAGAAGAAAATAAGTATTTTATAGTATAATGATACCGTCAAAAAGTATTTAATACTGACGTTATACGAAGTACAAGGAAAAATACTCACAGCATCACCAGTATAATCAGACACCATAACGAATAATTCCATTGGAAAGCCTTCCTTGTTTCCTTTCGGTGTGATCATATGTTGTGGCCATCCGCATCCGCAGAAGTTAAATGCTTCCAACGCTCCAACTTCTGTTGGCCTATTTTCGTCTAAATTGCGGAAAGTTCTTTCGAAAGGTATTGTTACTGCCGACTCTGTTGATTTGCGTTCAATTGTATTTTTACCTGGACGAACTGCAATAAGATAGACATAGCAATTGAACTATTGTACTAAAAATACATCTCGTCGTTAGTGCGATATATAATGTTAATATAAGCTACGTTTACTGCTTTCAAACGACTCAGTACGTTTGCAAATCTAATTATTTAATATGTATTGGAAAAGTCTGGAAGACATCACGATGAAAAGAATGTTACAGCAGCAATTGAACTATTGTACTTAAAATTGTACTAAAAATACATCTCGTCGTTAGTGCGATATATAATGTTAATATAAGCTACGTTTACTGCTTTCAAACGACTCAGTACGTTTGCAAATCTAATTATTTAATATGTATTCGAAAAGTCTGGAAGACATCACGATGAAAAGAATGTTACAGAATGTGAACTGTTATTCAAATGTATAATATAGAATCATAAATATTTGGCAACGTACGATTTACTGTAAACTTGTCCATTTCAATCATTAAATTCTTTTGAGATCTGAATGTAAATGGTAGTCCACGTTCATCCTGTTTTGGCGCTATATAGATGCGGACGGTGCCTCTTTTTCGCGTCGCATTCATTTCGTTGCTGATTGGTTGTTAGTCTAATGTCCGTTATTTCAACACCTGAGAAATCCAACTGTGAACAATAAAACATAAAGTTAATGTTATCAGTCCTATACAAGAAACAGTTACAGTTCACTCCTATGTCTTATTAATTCACCAAATATATCTAAATTATTTAATCAAAATAATTGTACCAAGTTGAATTTTATAGTCTTGTCACGCGTTGCGAGTACCGGTATGCGGGGCACGGCGAGTGTAGCCTGGGCTTTATGGTTAAAACGGGTCTATGGCTAGGAAAGTAGGACGAACCGGTGTATAGCTAACACCAGGAGCCAAAGAGGTGTATGATTAATGCCGGGAATCTCTGGGATAGTTTACGCGGACGAATCGACGTATGGCTAATGCCGGGAGCCACTGAGATAAAAGTATAGTCGATGGAAGAAACATAGGGAGGTCGTCAAATCGGTTAGGTGTCCAAGTTTATACGTTCGAACATATCAACAAGCGAATGGACAGAAACCTGAGAATATAAGGACTCGAAACCTTAGTCAGGAGCATGATTTTTGAAACCTCAGATTTTGCACGAAATAACTGTTATTAATACAAGACACCGATCTGTGTAATTTCTATGAATATATATAATACATAAGTTGAAGTGTATAAAGATGCGTAGCAGTGTATAATATTTATGTGATAAAATTTCAAACTACAGTGTAATTGTACAAATTTATTACTACCTGTTATTATCGATGTTAAAATAAATTATACTACAGCATGTATTGTTAGAGTTTTATTATACGCATGCCTAATCTTTGAATATTTATTTATTATTTTAAAGATTCAATTTTATTTTAAATTTTCTACCTGCCGTCCTTACTGTAATTCATTCCTTTTAGCTATGATATTTATATTTTACATTTCACTAAAATATTTAAACTACAATACTGAAAATTATGAAAAAGTATCAAACCTGCTGTACGGTGTACTGAGGTAACGTGTTTTTATGTTCCTGGAAGACATCGTCAATAAATGCATGCCATCTATAGAATATAGGATCTCTCATGGCAGTTGCCGAATCACCCATAATACTAAAACTCTCCTAAAAAAATATATATATATTGATTATTTAGTTACTTAATCTAAGATTTGTGAATTGTAAATATTCTGTGGGCTATTGTGAAAAAATATATTCGTTGTTTCCTAAATTATTTCAATATAAACATTTTCAAGAAAAAATAAATGTTAAGCAGCAGCAACAGTTAATCCGGTTATGCAATAAACTATTAGCCTAACAGTTAAAAAGTTGCATAACTACAATATAACAATAACGCACAACTTCCTTCAGAATGATTAAAATTTTCCCATGAGCACCTAACAATTTTCAAGAAAACAATGCATTGTCTCGTCAGAATCTCCTGTCACACAATCTCATCCTGTTATTGTCTCGTGCACGCTTACCAAATAACGATGATCGGGATCGTGGACATAAGAAATGGCGACGTGACCAAAATTATGAAGATCACCGTAGACATTCATATTAGGAGACAAAATGCTAGCTTCCAGCATATTTCCAAGGACGTCGATGCCACCTTTTTCGGTCAAGGGAATCCTTTCGCCTCTTGCATTAATCACAGATCCCGTGTGGATCGCTTCATAGATACGATCGCGCCACCTTTCTAAATCCTGGATGTCGAAGTTCAATTCGTCCACTTGTCGGTTGATGTCTTTCAGGATTGCGCCGCCCGTTCGGGATGGCCATGTTCGACTGGCGACCAGGGAATCTAGCTTTGGGAAGTAAGCCTCTGGAATCGGTTCACGCCAATTGAGGAATCGCTTCACTCGACTAAGTCGGTTACAGAGACGTTCGCAATTGTACCTGCAAATGTTGTATTTAAATCGCAACTGTTTCTTTTTGATATACAAATATCTGATAACCTTGATTTCTACAAATAGGTACTGTATTACATAATCTTAATGTGAATAGAATAAAAATAAAAGGTTTCGTATAATTTTAGTGTTTTCAGCACTAACCTAGCCACGATCTGTTGATGCATATAGTAAAAGAGTTCTCCACGTCGATCCTTGTTAACAATATTAATGTTCGCATCAGCCGGATAGACCAAATGCCAATGCCAATGATGAAGATTGATTCCAACATCTTCTCTCCAATAAGCGACGCGATGCTCCTCATCAAGATCTGATGCAGTGTAATCTCGTGGAATTTCAATTGGTACCTGTGTCCAAGAAATATATTTAGCCGATCCAAAAGTTTTCTCTATTTACGTTCTTTTAATAACCTCGTTAAATACATATTTTGCTAATAATCTTCGTTGCAATCATTTCTGTACCATGAAACGGCTCGAATCTTAATATTGCACGTAAAATTTTCCATGTACACAGTCAATGAAAAATGTTCATGATTTTACTTATCTCTCAAAATAATGACTCATAATTACATTTGATAGATCTATAAATTACGAATGTCTCTACATACCCTTGCACCTGCAGGAACGACGTTAGCTTCCTCCCTGGCCCTAGCAAATATTCCACTATCCATGTATTTATCCGGAAATACTTCGGTCAATGGTGGTACTGGTAGGTCCCTTGTATCAGGACGATGAAGTATCGCCACCGACAAGGCATAAATAAACATGTTCGGGTTCAAACGATCACGGCAGTATACCGCGATAGATAAGAAGTCGTCGTATGTCCTCATACCTATAGGCGAAAATATAAAAAATAGTATACGATGAATAACTTTTACATATGTATGCAACGTGTTCCCTGAGATGACCCTTATATTTCGACCTCCGAAATTTGTGCAAAATGATTTGTTAACTTTCACAAAATGACGGCAGCGTTGTAAAAGTATGAATTTCTAAGTATAGTCGGTGGACACGATATAGTGGGGTCGTAAAATCAGTCAGGCGTCAAAGTACATGTAATAATGAGAAAAAAGCAGTTGAACAACTTTGTTAAATGAATCGGAGTAGTGGCGCAGCTAAGCTACTCTTATGAGATTTTACACTCGAGGCATATTTTCCTGTTATCCGATCGAGTCCATCTTTTACATTTATCATTTCTAAGTTGGAATTATTCTAGAGGCTGAGACTAAAAAGATTTGATAACAAATTTTTGTCATCTATAGCTAAAACATTTTAGTGTTCCCATTACTACTGTACTAGTCGGGATGCTTCTTTAAATAAACATAAACCAAACAAAATAAACTGTTGGTTTATATTCATCTTAAGCAAAGATGTAAATAAATCCTTGAAATTGCTCACTTTTCATTGTATACCATTTTCTGAATAATTATTGTAATAATTAATAAGTATCCGCAAAATAGTACTTTAACAGTTTTTTACGAAGTAGCTAGTAACCAAATTTGAGAAATATCTAATAATTGGGATTGAAAATGAGAAAAAGAACGTATAACGAATGATCGAAATGTTAAGAATTCACGGTTGTTGTGAATTTATCATTAATTGTATATACCTATAATATACCTATACTATAAATTATTAATTTCATTGAAATTACATTGGCTTCCAATGAAATTATGACATATTAATCAATTAAAAAGAAAAAATGAAAGAACTAGACAGAAATATGTTAGGAGCTTGCGGTTGATCTTTCGATTGTTCAAGCTTTGCCGGTTTTTGCACGTGTATGCCGACTAATGTTCTAAGGCTTCGAAGGACCAGTTTCTTGATTGAAACACTAAGTTTTTATTTTATGTTCTATTTTCTGCAACTAATTCAAGATATAAATTCTATTGCGAAGTGAGAGGTGTTTCACTTGCGATTGGCCAAGTGTTTCTCCCACGAGTTGCTAAATGTTTCTGCCGGAGTCTCTGCGGTTTCCCTCGAAGAAGACTCCTATTTTCCTAAAAACACCCTGATTGGTGATTTTTCCTCTTCTAGATCACCAATCAGTTTACATCGCAACCTCCCTCCATTTCACCCTTAGCGGGTTATCTTAGGGTGGGGTGAACGACGACCGAAGAACGTGTTCGGTGGACAGATGCGTGGGAATCCTGTGGAATCTCCGCTTTTCTAGGCTTTGTTAAAGTCTATTTTCCGTTCGGAGATTCCAGGATCTATGGCAGGGTCTGGTCCTAGGGACTAAGTGTCGCAGGCAACGCAATAAACACTTGTGGTGTTTTGAAAAAGCGATATTTGCCTGCGACGGCGACCACTTGACTCGCTGCCATAAATCCGGCTACAGGTTACGCCTTAACAAATACATATAAAAGTGAAAAGAGATCTGTTTACCCAAAAAAATGTCAATTAGTCGTGCAGCTAATTTACGATGCGATGGAATAAACAGGGAAAATGCTTGATGACGTCCAAGTTGCATCGGAACGCTAAGATCTGGAAGTGTAATCTGCTTCACTTGAAGTTTTGTGTCTGCATCGTCACCGAAACGATTGAACACTTGAGTAGCCACAGGACGATATCTGTCAGGCTGAACAAATTATTGAAAACGTTGAGTATCAAAAAATTCGATCTGAATGTAGTGATTAATACTGAGTAATTGAAATTTCGTTAAAAATCTAGCAAAAATTTTTTCACAACAAAAATAATATGAATGCCTAATTTTATTGTATAATAAAATTGCTTAATACTTTATTATATAATTGCATCATATGTAGAAGATATAGTACTTAACTATTTTGAGCATACACTCTTTAATTATTATATTACCATGGCAATGCTCGTAAATAATGTTGAATTAAAAAGAAATATTTATACTGCTTACTAGCTTTTTTTTCAATAGATACGAAATATTAGTTTAATACATTATTTTCATATTAAATACTTCATGGAGGAAGTATTTATCTTGTTTTAATATTTTAAAATATTAATCTTTTACGCTACAAGACTAGTGTAATCCGGAGTGTAATAACAGCAAATACATTAATTTTAATTTTTATCGTAAAATAATTCTCCATCCTTAAAAGCCGATTATCAACAATCGGCAACAGGCACGCTTCACTGCGCCTCTATTTAACTTCCCCTACGGTATTATTTAGCAAAAATTATCATAAAAAAATCACTGGATATCGTAATAAGTGAAACATATCAAAATAAACTTTAACTCGAGTACAAGAGGATATAAATATCTGTGTTATGTACGTGAAGAAAGTATTTGCATATTTCATTTAAATGTTAGTTCAAAAAACGAGGAATAACACTTACCAAATAGTCAGATGGAATATCAAAAGCGACTTTCTTCTCTCCTTTGGGGACGTAAACCGGCTCAGCAGGTCGATCAAAGAGATACAAAATACCGGACTTATCCTCCGCCATTTTTATGGATAATTTTTTAATTGAAAATGAGAAAAAGGAGTAGCAAGTGAAATGAATAGAAAATTTACGTGATGCAAATTCACGCCGAGAAATGTTTTCTTTGAACTTGTTATACTACAGACGTTATAAGAAATACGATACTCAAACTTCAATTACACTCTACAGTGAAATGTAAAATGAAAAAAGTGTTAAGATCGGAACGATTAATACCGTTTGATTGGCAGCTGCAACTAACTAGCTTTATATACGGATTTGGCAGGATACCGTGATTTCTACAAAAACCGCAAGATCCGCCGCAAAGATCCAAAATAATCAACAAGTGAGTCCAATTTCATTTCTTCCACAACCGCATCCAAAGCGCAGTTTTTCCTGTTTTGGATAAAGACAGTTTACGTGATAGTGATTTAGATTATGCTTCTATGAGGTCGGTGGAAAAGTTTTGTCCAATTTAGTCATCTAAATTTAAATAGTCACAACTCCGCCAAAAGCTAACATATTTATTCACAGTAACAATCATTACAATAGACATACCCTTTTTTTTTTACATGTGGGAGATCTAAAAGATACTCTGCTTTCCTTTGGCGGGAAGTTAGAGTGGGATTTCTACCCAATAAAACCCCAAGGGTGGCCCTCGTTAGGCGCGCAGAGGAAGCCCTGGGAACTCTTGGAAACACTTCCAGGAATCTCCCGCGACTGATATTGCGACCCTAACCATCTTCTACCGGGCGGAACAGCATAGAAAAATTTGGTGGCCTCCGTACCACGGTTGATGCGTAAAGGTAGGGTTGCCATTTATAAAGTCACTAATCTAGAATGCAGAGCATTAAAACCCCGGACTTTTCTGCTTGAAACCCGGACACTTCTATTCTTTTTTCCTTTCCTGCGTTTGCATTTAGACTGCTTCTGATGTGTCTGATGCGAACGCAACACTTGAAAATCACTCCTAGTTTGGACAGCGAGCGAGCATCGGAAAACCCGGGTCACTACAGAAAAGTTCCCCGGAAGTCCACGGACGCCTTAAAAACTAGGACAAATCCGGGGAAACCCGGACGGATGGCAACCCTACGTAAAGGGAGTACGTGCCCCTTTTAATTGTTCAGCTGGCCAATTAAAAACATCTACTTGATTGGTGAGCAATAAAACGGAACATGAACTTTTGTATAAATAATACGCCTCCTTTAAACGCACTCCATTGTCAGTGTGTTTCACGCATCTTAATGAAGTGAGCTGCAATGCTTACGAAACGTCGGTATAATTTTTTATAAGAACACGGCTTACACCCGAAAGCCAAAATTAATCACATTTTGATACGCTACTATGCAACGTTTGTCCGTCAAAACTGATAATAACTGGTAAAAAATATGCAATAAATAGAGACGCGCGTTTAACTCTTTGATTGCGGCATGCTCTAGCTCAGAATCATCAGATTATGCGGCGCTATATTTGCATGTATGTCACTGGGACTCGCTAAAAAATACATTGTAAGCACACAATAACGAAATTGTCGTCGAAGTTCATTTGGATACGGTTACTATGCGTCATATAACAAGAAGCCTACCGTTACACCAGTTTAGTAAAACAGCAAATGTATTGTAGTAAACAAATTTTATTGGTCGTATATATACGCCTATTTCCCGATTTACAGGGTACTTTTTTTTACACGGTTTTCAAAAATATAAACTGCTAAAAACGAAAATTTATGCTGCGCACATATTTATACAGACATTTTTTAGTACCGTTCGTTTGTTAACACTGATATTAAACCTAAAAATGGGTATTCCCCTTTCTTTTGTACACAAAAAGCATTCATATTGTATTATAACAAAGTTTGCTGCCGACGTGGATCTTTCATTGGCGACCGGCTATTATCATCGATCGCTCGCTCGACACTAAACCCTGACTCTGGCTGATATTTTTTCTTTTTCATTTGTATTTTATTTTTATTTTACGTTGAAATATATGAATTTAATTGAATAACTGACTCAATTATGCGCATTTTGTTCCTTTTTATTTCAATTTACACGGTTCCCATACCAAAAAGCCATGATTTCGTTTTACACAGTATTCTGAGGAACCGATCTTTCGTGTAAATCAGGGAATAGGTGTGTACCGATGAATATAAGAGAGCCTATATATGTATAAGTCATTAGCAGTCAAAGGGTTAATAGCGCTGACCGGTGACGGTGGATAGGAGATAGATGCATTTTCCGCTATGAATCTTTCAAACATTACTTCTAAGAGTCGTCATGTGTCTGCCGGAGGGAGGAGCGATCGCTGACTCCACGCTTTTTCCTTCTTTAGCAACTTTTTTCAGATGGATCAAGGAAAGCCTGGCAGCACCGCAACTTCCTCTCAAGCGACGACAGTGTAAGACCGAAGAGTAGCGAGGATATTTTCCGTTTCTTTGGTCAGACGATGATGTCAGAAGCCTCAAGTTTGCTTTGCCGGACAATAATAGGGAAGTGATATATAAAGAAGGAAAGTCAACAGTGAAATTGCACAACTTATAAACAGAAGCAGGTTTAGTATTCGTTTACATTGTAAAAAGAATTCAACGCTGCAAGTAATATATGTATAAGTCGAAAAAGGGTGCAAGAAATACAGATAGGTCGTAAATTAAAGCATGAAGTAGCCGCAGACCCTTTGACGCAGTAACACACAGGATCGAAAGTGGAATTTTTCGTTTTTCGATTAGGATTGTGTTTTGTAATACTTACAGTGTGAAATAGACCGGAATCAATTAGACGTGTAAGGAAACAATTACATTGAAGAATACACGAAAATACAATGATACACAAGAACAATAGAAATGCAAAGAAAAGTTGGCGATCACGGCAATATTAACGCGCGAAAGAAATTACAGCGAAGCTCGCTGGTGAAGATACTTGGATACGTTTTGTACCTCAGAATCGCATAGAAGACAAAAGGCAGAAGACCGCGAAGTGTCTTCTGACTCGCGTTTTATACCCTGCCAAGGGATTGTCACCGAAAATTCTCGAACGGAGGAATTTAAAAATTTCGTCGATACTGAATTGATTTTCCGCGGTCGATCACCTGGCGAGGTTGATGCCCTGGTGACGTCATCACAGGTAATCAGTGTGAGATAGATATCTGCAGTCATCGACACCTAAACCAAAACATTCGGCTGGTTTTGTGGACGAATGTGTGTGTGTAGGTTAGACAACGACAATGCAAAACTATTTCGCTCGCACTGCCAGGAATCAGCGAAACTACCACCGGCAACTGTCGCAGTTTAAAAAGTATTTTAAATTATAGTCGCTTAAAGGAGCGAATTTTCCTGATTTTCGCAACAGATTGAATCAAAGCTTAGGCATGCGTCATGCGATCCTGATTGAGGTTTCGAGTCCTTATATTCTCAGGTTTCTGTCCATTCGCTTCTTGATATGCTCGAACGCGTAAACTTTGACGCCTGACCGATTTTACGACCTCGTTATATTTCTTCCATCGACTATACTTTTATCCCAGTGTCTCCCAGGTTAGCCATATACCAATTCGTCCACGAACTCTTATCTCCCTCCAGCATACAACTCGCCTGAACGCTCTTTTCGCCACCACTCAGGCTAGACGTTTCACCAGCGTGTGCTAGGAAGTGTCCTTTTCTTCCCCGCAGTGGTGACACTGCGCCGTCGCTTCTTTTCCGATGAGACACAGGTACTCACAGAGGTAATCATGTTCAGTGAACACCTGTGTCGCTCGATAGGTGAGTCTAGCGTACGGCCTGCCCAGCAATTTATCTATAATAGGTTGGGCAAAACCTCCTTCGGGTGTTCGCGTGCTTCAATAATCGCGAATCCAGCTACCTGTCCTGCAGATAGGCCCAGGAGTGCCCCCTTTTTGCCTCCCAGAACAGAGTATTGAACACGTAGACTATATCCATCCAATAATACGACTATAGCCACCCCACCTTGGGATACCGCCGAATCCACACGCATCTGATAGTGTCCAGCGTGCTGAGACACCTGTGGAACCCACACTGGTTATCAGCCAAGTCAGAATCCACCTCGTCCAACAGACAGATGGGCCGGTATTGTCCGGCAACGCAAACGTGAGGCTTCAAGCGGTCTTATTCTCTATCTCCCAAAGGTGGGAGATGTAAGCAGTGCTGTAGTCGTAAAATCAGCAGAAGGTATACGGTATATTATGTATAGTTATAGAAATCCATACATTGTATTATTTGTTGAAAGAAATTTTAAATATTGCTTAAATAAAAAAAAATAATAATAAAATAATAAAATAAAATGTTTTTGTCTTCTGACTCGCGTTTTATACCCTGCCAAGGGATTGTCACCGAAAATTCTCGAACGGAGGAATTTAAAAATTTCGTCGATACTGAATTGATTTTCCGCGGTCGATCACCTGGCGAGGTTGATGCCCTGGTGACGTCATCACAGGTAATCAGTGTGAGATAGATATCTGCAGTCATCGACACCTAAACCAAAACATTCGGCTGGTTTTGTGGACGAATGTGTGTGTGTAGGTTAGACAACGACAATGCAAAACTATTTCGCTCGCACTGCCAGGAATCAGCGAAACTACCACCGGCAACTGTCGCAGTTTAAAAAGTATTTTAAATTATAGTCGCTTAAAGGAGCGAATTTTCCTGATTTTCGCAACAGATTGAATCAAAGCTTAGGCATGCGTCATGCGATCCTGATTGAGGTTTCGAGTCCTTATATTCTCAGGTTTCTGTCCATTCGCTTCTTGATATGCTCGAACGCGTAAACTTTGACGCCTGACCGATTTTACGACCTCGTTATATTTCTTCCATCGACTATACTTTTATCCCAGTGTCTCCCAGGTTAGCCATATACCAATTCGTCCACGAACTCTTATCTCCCTCCAGCATACAACTCGCCTGAACGCTCTTTTCGCCACCACTCAGGCTAGACGTTTCACCAGCGTGTGCTAGGAAGTGTCCTTTTCTTCCCCGCAGTGGTGACACTGCGCCGTCGCTTCTTTTCCGATGAGACACAGGTACTCACAGAGGTAATCATGTTCAGTGAACACCTGTGTCGCTCGATAGGTGAGTCTAGCGTACGGCCTGCCCAGCAATTTATCTATAATAGGTTGGGCAAAACCTCCTTCGGGTGTTCGCGTGCTTCAATAATCGCGAATCCAGCTACCTGTCCTGCAGATAGGCCCAGGAGTGCCCCCTTTTTGCCTCCCAGAACAGAGTATTGAACACGTAGACTATATCCATCCAATAATACGACTATAGCCACCCCACCTTGGGATACCGCCGAATCCACACGCATCTGATAGTGTCCAGCGTGCTGAGACACCTGTGGAACCCACACTGGTTATCAGCCAAGTCAGAATCCACCTCGTCCAACAGACAGATGGGCCGGTATTGTCCGGCAACGCAAACGTGAGGCTTCAAGCGGTCTTATTCTCTATCTCCCAAAGGTGGGAGATGTAAGCAGTGCTGTAGTCGTAAAATCAGCAGAAGGTATACGGTATATTATGTATAGTTATAGAAATCCATACATTGTATTATTTGTTGAAAGAAATTTTAAATATTGCTT
>NW_017101573.1:0-696 GCF_001263275.1 Habropoda laboriosa
ATTCGCTTCGTTTATCTGTAACACGGGAACCGAATGTGCTATTGAAAAAACAAACCACACCTTCGTTTACGGTACCAAAAAAAGGTAAGATTTCGTTGGGAACAAACATTTAGAGGGAATATTTTTAAAGTCGAAATATTTAATTATCTGTATTCTCCCCCACATGGTAGTTCGAAAATTCGGGGCCGATATCCAGAATTCATAGCAGAATCGTACTCCATTTAGAGTACGAGTATCGTACCGGTATGTTACGTGAAAATCGCGAAGAACTACTATCACCTAGCCGACGTTATATGTGCAAATTCGCATCGTTTAACAGTAACACGAGAATCGTGTGAGGTAATGAAAAAACAGACCACACCTTTGTATTCGGTACCAGAAAAAGGTAAGGTTTCGTTGGTCACATTTAGTTTTGCCAATTATTTTTACGTCGAAATATTTAATTATCTGTATTTTCTCCCACATCGTAGATCGAAAATTCGACTCCGGTGTCCAGAATGCATAGCAGAAATGTATGCCATTTAGATTACATCAATTGCAGCAGTATGCTATGTTAATTTCGCGAAGAACTACTATCGCCTAGCCGTCGTTATAGGTGTATATTCGCTTCGTTTAACAGTAACACGGCAACCGTGTGAGATATGAATATCACAGCACACCTTTATATTCGGGGTCGAAAAATTGTAAGATTTATTG
>NW_017101573.1:5288-5794 GCF_001263275.1 Habropoda laboriosa
GGTCGCGAAGAACTACTATAACCATGTGCGACGTTATATGTGTATATTCCCTTCGTGTAACAGTAAGACGG
Source organism: Habropoda laboriosa (assembly GCF_001263275.1). NCBI lineage: Eukaryota > Metazoa > Arthropoda > Insecta > Hymenoptera > Apidae > Habropoda > Habropoda laboriosa. The sequence goes on from NW_017101573.1 coordinate 5,360, forward strand.
CAACCGTGTGAGATATTGAAGAACCTAGCACACATTTGTATTCGGTATTAAAAAATGGTAAGATTTCGTCGGTCACATTGAGTTTTAGGAATTATTTTTTAAGTCGAAATATTTAGTTATCAGTATTTGTCCCCACCATCGTAGAGAAAGAATTCGACGCCGATGTCCAGAATGCATAGCAGAAACGTACGCCATTTAGAAGACGAGAATCGTCTCAGTATGATATGCGAATGTCGCGGAGAACTACTATCTCCAAGCGCGACGTTATATGTCTATATTCGCTTAGTTTAACTGTAACACGGGAACCGCTTGAACTATTGAAAAAAAATCCACACCATCATATTCGGTACGAAAAAATGGTAAGATTTCGTGGGGAACATTTATGTGTTGGAATTATTTCTAACGACGAAATATTTAATTATTTGTGTTTTCCCT